>NW_017307955.1:230122-234983 GCF_000935625.1 Nanorana parkeri | reverse complement strand
GAGTGTACAGCTTGTATATCAGTGTACATTTGCTGTCCCCTCAAAATAACTCAACACACAGCCATTAATGTCTAAACCGCTGGCAACAAAAGTGAGTACACCCCTAAGTGAGAATGTCCAAATTGGGCCCAAAGTGTCGTTATTTTGTGTGGCCGCCATTATGTTCCAGCACTGCCTTAAAGGAGAACTATGAGTGCTTTTCACTCACCTCATAGTTCTAGCCGACCTGTGACAATGAGACTGTCACAGGTCGGCTCAGTAGATCGGGAGGTGAGAGAACACATAGCTGCGCTCGCTCACTTCTCCATCCTGTCACTGCAGAGAGCCGTGACAGGGGAGGGGCTGGATTCCCCCCTCCCCGCTCCGATCCTCCAGCGCTGACTGGCGGATCGGACGGGGGAGGGGCGGGTACAGCTGGCTCTGCCTCTAGATAGGCAGAGCCAGCTGTCACTCACGCAGCTGGGCGGATCCAGACATAATTGTCGGATCCGCTGCAGCTAGCTCTCTATATACTGAGCTTAGGGTGACGGGAGGACGCTAGTTTGTGTCCTCCCGTTACCCTAAGGAGAACTATGGGGGAAAACACTGACCCCCATAGTTCTCCTTTTAACCCTCTTGGGCATGAAGTTCACCAGAGCTTCTACACTAATATTGGGTGTGGGGTGAATATGCTTTATTTAAAGTGACATTAAAGGCTATCTTAAGCCTCATGAAAAACAAAATGCAGCACAAAGCATTATTTCTCAGTTAATGGACGCCTTTAATTAACATAAACATTTAAAAATAATTTTTAGTTTAATTGTTTGCTTTAGAGCTGTGCACGACCCCTCAGCAAGAAAAAGAGCACTTCCTGTGTCCGTGCACGGCTGGAAGGAGTCACATGTACATTGGCTGATACTTGAACTCCAGCCCACAGTACAGGCCACATGCAGGGATTGTCCTCACAGGTTCTTCCTGCAGCAGAGAAGGCTCTGAGCTGGGGTCCTAGGGCCCGTTCACACCAGTTGCAGTGCGTTCCCGGCCTGATTCTGGCCAGAACGCACTGCCTCGCATTGCGGCCGGCTCACTTGTTAGTGGGGCAGGAGGCTGCGTGGCGGGCCATTGAAGTGAATGGCACCGTAGCCACGCCCTCCGGCCGCAATGTGATCGCCAGCTCGGGATGGCAGAGCACATTGTGCTTGCGGTCCGGTGCGATCAAAATAGTGCTTGCAGCATTTTGATCACACCGGACCAGACTGAGGGCACAATGGGGGGAATTCATCATAGCTGGAGAAGATTTGCACGGCAGCCAATCAGCTTCTATGTCTCATTTTCAAATCTTATCTGTGCAAATTGGAAGAGGGATGATGCTTGGTTGCCACGGGCAACTGCTCCAGATTCTGTCTGCTCCAGTTTTGATAAATTCCCCCCAATGTGCCTTGCGATCGTACTGCGGCCAGAGGGCGTGGCTACGGTGCCATTCACTTTAATGGCCCGCCACGCCCCCTCCTGCCCCACTAAAAAGTGAGCTGGCAGCAGTGCGTTCTGGCCAGAATCGGGCCGAAACGCACTGGTGTTAACGGGCCCTTAGAGCAATGAGATTAAGCACCCCCGGCATCTTTAGGGTGACGGGAGGACGCTAGTTTGTGTCCTCCCGTCACCCTAAGGAGAACTATGGGGAAAAACACTTACCCCATAGTTCTCCTTTTAATTTGTAAAAACAAATGCTTGTAAGGAAAGATGTTCTTTACCAGCTCAGCGAAGTCTTCCCAGAGGCCGCGATTTCCTATGAATTGATTTGTATATAATGCTGAAATTTGAGGTTTTACTGTCAATCCGATTGGCCGCTCATCACCCTTTGTCTATTTCCAGGCGTGGCCCCTCCTTCTTTCGTGGCGATCAAGGCCGGGACCACACTGTACCAGCTGACTACAGCGGGGGAGGCGGTCTCCTGGAACTCCGTCATCGTCCTCATGATCCTGGCCGTCCTCTCCATCTTGCCCGCCATCTTCCAGAAGAAACTGAAGAAGAAGTTTGAATGATCCTCCTCCTCCTCCCGTCATGTCAGAACTCGCTCTCTGAAGACTGAGAAAAGACAAACACGTATTTAATTTTCCGGCCTCTCTAAATTAAGATATTTTCCGGACGCACAACATGGACCATTGCTGGAATCGATGAACTGCCAATATTTGAACATTCTGCCCCTCGCGGACTGAGAGGCTAAAGGGTGCCACAGTTTGGTGTGGAGAGCTTTGCACTGGACCTCTCCATAATCTGTACACTGCCCCCTCCACCAGTACAGGCTCTGAGCACTCTCTGGGTTTGTATGTGTGTGTATATAGTGCAACAGCATATAGGATGTATGTGATGAGTAAGGGGCCACCATTAGGATTCGTGGGGTTCTATACCTGCCTACATGACAGGTGCCCCCTAAATGTTTCCATTGGATGATTTTTGACAGTGACGCAGCTTTCTGCTCATCTTTTGTGTCTACCAAACCCCCTCCCCCCTTCATTCCAGCCGGCCCTACTGCCTATTAGTGTGCAGTGACTCTGCAGCAGTCCCCGTGGTAGCTTTGTGCACCTCCGTGTCCAGCCGCCCAACCTGAGCAAAAGCTCCACAGCTCAAGATCTGTCATTCCACCTGATGGCTGATGAAGGGGGAGCCAGCTCGGGCCCCAGTTTTAGCTGGCAGGGGTCCCCATATTGAGCAATGGATGCTGCACTGAGGCAGCCTCTGCCAAGTTTGGGCTCCCGGTTGACCAGATGGGGCCACGGCTCGATATGGGAGTAGTGTGTGTACCCCCTGTAGGCGCTCCTGGATGATTATTAGCTGTAGGACATCTGTGTTAGCAACGTGGATCCAAGGACTGTGCGGGGTTCTGGTCCATGGCAGAGAGCAAGTCCACCCAGATATTTCCATATCCGGTCTGGTGGACAGACACAGAAGGGGGGGTCTTGTATCTCTTGGGGGGGACTCCAGGGGTAACGTCTTCCACTTCTGTTAAATTCTCCATAAGATGAAATGCATTACAAATCCAGGAAGGAGAGAGGGACGCCCTCGTGATGCCGGTGACAGGTGTGTGGACATCTCGCCAGTGGCATAAGAAACCATTGGGTGCAGTTATATTATTATTGGTCATAATGAACCTTCAGCAAGATCAATTAAACCAGCGACCGGTCAGTGGACCCCGGCTGACCACACGGGTGCAGGAATATAAAGAGTATGTCTGCCTGACCTGTTTTGTTTGACTTTTGGAAGGAGCGGGAACGTTTAGCACCCCCTGTGGGGCTTTAAATGCTATGTGTGACTCTAATAAAGATATTTCCCCCTCACTTCCTGTTCAGGTGGCTACAGTTTCACCAGACAGGAAGTGAGTGTAAATCTCCAACAGGGAACACCCCTAAAGCGATCAGGTTCCTAATATCTGTAGGCTTCATTAAAGGACATCCAGTGACAGGGAATGTCACCAGGTCCAGACACTCTCAGCTGAGCAAGCACGCCAAGTTTGTCCGTCACATGATCGCCACAGGATGTGGCTTTGCCCCCGTATGAAAGACGTGCCGTGCAGTTGCTGAAAGTGTCAAAGACCAAAAGAGACAAATTTCCTAAATTAATCAAGAAGAGGATTGGAACTCGCATCCGGCAGCGAGAAGAGCTCGGCAACGTCATGGCGGCTATGAGAAAGTCCCCAACCACGAGAGTTTAAATTGTACAGAGAAATCTTATCGTGAAACAATAAAAAAAAAAAAACAATTGCGGTTTGAGATTTTCCTTCACTTCCTGTCATTTGAAACCGTTGTCACCAGGACAGGATGTATTTTTAAGATGTGACTCCTGAGTTTAGAGTAAGTTGCAGCATCGTGTGATTTTCATTGTTCAACTTAAAGGAGAAGTATGTGGTCAGTGTTTTTCCCCATAGTTCTCCTTAGGGTAACGGGAGGACACAAACTAGCGTCCTCCCGTCACCCTAAGCTCAGTATATAGGGAGCTGCTGCTCGCGGTATACTGAGACGCCGGAGCTGGAGCGGATCCCGACAATTGTGCCGGGATCCGCCCAGCTGCGTGAGTGACAGCTGGCTCTGCCTATCTAGAGGCAGAGCCAGCTGTACCCGCCCCCTCCCCCGTTCCTTCCTGCCAGTCAGCGCTGGAGGATCGGAGCGGGGAGGGGGGAAATCCATCCCCTCCCCTGTCACGGCGGAGAGCCGTGACGGGATCGAGAACTGAGCGAGCGCCGGTATGTGTTCGCTCACCTCCCGATCTACTGAGCCGACCTGTGACAGTCTCATTGTCACAGGTCGGCTAGAACTATGAGGGGAGTGAAAAGCACCCCCCCCCCACTCATAGTTCTCTATTATCTTTTACAGAGTTTTTTATATGCGAAAAGTCAAGGGTCGTGGGCCCTCTTTCCTGCTATAGCAATATAGTGCAGTTTATAGGTTTTACGGCCCGCTGAGCGTTTTCTGTACTTATACTGGCGGCCTACAAATAAATAAAATGGCAAACTTGTGTAACGGAAAAATCTTCCGTGAGGGGAATGTTGAGGTCGGCGTCGTTTCCTTCGCGTTCTACAAAGAACTAAACAAACAGAAAAAAAGATCACCGGCCGCAAAGATTGGAAAATGACGCAACAGCTTGTGATCGATCACTTCCGAAATCCGAGCGTGGTGATCGTTCAATGTGGAGGAAGTGCCGCTGTCCTACGATCGCACATTGTCTGTGTTCTGTATTGGAAGCGATCGCCTTCGCGCTCCCCACCTCATCCATGCCGGAATTCAGGGCCATCGTTCAGCGCGGGGCTCGGTACACTCCTCCGACAAGGTTTGAGTCGTATCTTTCTAAAGCACTGATCCAACAAATCCGAAATTTGGGAATACCGACC
>NW_017307955.1:220354-230018 GCF_000935625.1 Nanorana parkeri | reverse complement strand
AAAGTGTGGACCCCCCCCCCCCCCCCCCCCCCCGCCGTGTGCGAAAAGGCTCCGTCTTCCGATACCGGTACATGCGGCTTACCCTACAAATGTGAAGGTCGGGGGTCACTGCCATGGTGAACCTCCATGTAAAGTATTGGATCTACAGTGTTGAGGCCGGTGACGGGACGCCCGCTCTCTCCTCTCCCGTGTTTGTCGCACATTTTGTTTGGGACTAAAATATCAATAATTATAATAATGTTTATGGAGGTTTTGTCTGTATATTTAATTTGTAGAACTTTTAATTAAAATGATCAAAGTGGCTTCCGGTTTTTATTGATTTAGGAGTTTGGGAGGGGAGGGGGGAAAGGCTGACGTGATTTATGACAGATCTGTGTATAAGAAATCGGAGGGAACAATCTGATACATTGTAGCTGCGTGTACTCCCAACATTGATGTGTACACATGGCGGTGATGTATACTGATTAGCGATGCACCGATACTAGTATCGGTAACGGTGCAGATACCGAGTATTTGGGTGAGTACTCGCACTCGCCCCAAATGATCCGATACCTAGCACGAGTACTTCCTGCATCAGGAAGCCGAGCAGCGAATCATTACACGCTGCCCGGTTTCCTGATTGGCTAGGAAACGGCTCCATGCTCTGTCGTCACTTGTGACAAGAGAGCATGGAGCCGACTTCCCGGCCAATCAGGAAGCCGGGTAGCGTGCAGTGGCGCGCTGCCCGGCTTCCCGATTGGTCAGGAAGCTAGCAAATCCGGAAGCCGGGCGCCGTGTAATGACGCAGCGCCCGGCATTCTGATTGGCCGGGAAGCCGGCGTCATGCTCCCTCGTCATCTCATGAATCATAATATTAAGAAAGTGACCTAAAATCATTAGTTTGTATTGCTTTAGAAAAAAATGTGACCTGTCCCTTTAAGAAAAGGTATCGGTAATTGGTATCTGCGAATACTTGATCAAAAGTATCGGTACTCGGTCTTAAAAAAGTGGTATCGGTGCATCCCTAATACTGATATCGTCTCATTTAAAGTGAACGCGTACTGTGCGCCATTTTAACCTGATTCAGTTTCATTCATGAAGCCAGGTTCCAGGCCAATCAGAAAGCCGGCGCGCCGCGTCATTACACCGCACCTGGCTTCTGGAATGGCCAGTTTCCTGACCAATCAGGAAGCCGGGCAGAGTTCATGTCCTATACACTTTGTACAGAACGTGATGACTCGGGGACCTTAGATTGCTGCAGTAAAAGGGGAAAGAGGCTCCAGGGACCGGTCTAAGAGCAAGCTGTCTATGAGGATCGGGTGAGTATAACTTTCTTATCCTCAATAGACCAAAATGAGCAGTTAACCCTTATTGTGCAAAAGTAGCCGCACTGCCAAGGGTTAAAGGAGAACTATGAGGTCAGGGCTTTTCCCCATAGTGGAGTAGAAGGAAACCCACCAATTTAATGTCTCCCAAACCGTTACTTTCAAGGCGTGCCAACAGTCAAGGTTGTCAGTGCTCTTATGTCAGCTCTCAACCGAACTTTCAAGCCCTCCAATGGCTGATGCCATAGCCGATCACATGTCCAGCACCATGGCAACTGCAATGCAAATACAGGCTAAGATGGCGTCTTCCTTGGCTGTATAGAATAGATGGAGGTAGTTCTGCTTTCTGGTAACGATTTTGGGGTTTTACAAAGTATCATTTATTATCTATGGAGCCTTCAAGAAATACATAAACAAAACCTTTTATTTGTACCAGTTTTTATAATAATAAATACATTTTATTCAATAATTTGTCCCATTTCAAAAGACACTAAAATGATGTTTGTGGTACAAAGGACGGAAAAGGCCATTGCAGGTTTGAAAAAGGCGTTTAGTTGGAGTTTAGCCCATTTGTTTGTCACGCGTGAGAAAGAAAAACATAAATAAGGGTAAAAAAAATCTGCAGAGAATAGCGGAGGGGAGGAAAGAGTTAATTAGGGCTGATTGGGGTTTGCGAAGGTCCAATAAGGGGATAAATATGATTTGTTTTTCTTAATTTAACGTGTAAGGTCTCTTTAAATGTTGTCATATGCAGATCAAAGGTCACGCCTCATGAAACGATCAATACAATGTAACTACATCGTAACATTGTATTTACTCCACAACAACTTTGGCAGCCGGTAATAGTAGGAGGAGCAGGGGGATGGGAGCTGGATGCATGTTTATTGGGTGGTTGGAAGTCTCCAGTGATGATAATGGTGGGGGTCTCTAGTGTTGGGGTGATGATGGTGGGGGTCTCTAGTGATGATGATTATGACGGTGGCAGTCTCCAGTGATAATTATGGTGTTGGGTCTCCAGTGATGAGGATGATGGGGGTCTCTAGTGATGGGGTGATGATGGTGGGGGTCTCTAGTGATGGGGTGATGATGGTGGGGGTCTTCAGTGATAATGATGATGGTGGGGGTCTCTAGTGATGGGGTGATGATGGTGGGGGTCTCTAGTGATGGGGTGATGATGGTGGGGGTCTTCAGTGATAATGATGATGGTGGGGGTCTCTAGTGATGGGGTGATGATGGTGGTTGTCTCTAGTGATGGGGTGATGATGGTGGTTGTCTCTAGTGATGGGGTGATGATGGTGGTTGTCTCTAGTGATGGGGTGATGATGGTGGTTGTCTCTAGTGATGGGGTGATGATGGAGGGGGGTCTTCAGCGATGATGATTATTATGGATATTAGGTAATTATTTGGTTTGGGGGGTAATCTCGGTCAGGCACTCTAGGAAAAGAATTACGTCACCCCCTTTGTACCCCTCCTAGGCGCATGCTCAGACCGGGCCCCGCCCCTTGTCCCTGAAGGCCCCGCCCCAGCCCCGGACTTCCCAGCATGCAGTGCGGGGAGACCCGCTAAGCGGACAGAGATGAGCGGGGGTAACAGTGCGCCGCCCGGCCGGTTCGCCGATTATTTTGTAATCTGTGGACTGGACACCCGAACCGGCCTGGAGCCCGACCATCTCTCCGGTAAGTACCGGGGGAGGGGAGATAACGGTTCCGGAGAGCCGCCTGTGTGTCAGTGACCCCGGGATCCTCCCAGTGCGATGTGTATACAATGTATCTCCTCCCCGGACACAGCCCGATCCGCTACATCCACATCCTATGTATACATAGAGCCAACCTATACCGTGCGATGTACAGACCAGGGGGGTCTCATGTACTATGCATAGGGGCTGATGTGTGCGATGTATAATGTACAGACTGTCTATATACACAGCTATATATATAGTGTGATGTGTATACAGTGTGTATATGGGCTGATCTGTGTCATATATACTATATAGAGCCCATTGTATAAACTGTCCATATACTGTATACTCTCTCATATATCTACACACACACACTGCGTACATTCAGTATATATTGCTGTATACTCTGGTGACATGTATATACTGTGTAGAGCCAATACTGTATCATGTCTATATACTCTCTCATATATACAGTGCGTACATTCATTATATATTGCTGTATACCTGTGTACTATGTATGGACCCTCCGTGTCATTATACATGGTATACAGTGTGCGCTCTGTGCTGTATACAGGGTATATACTCACACTGTGTGCTGTATACCGTCTATTTTCTCATGATATGTAATCTGTACACTATTTTATTCTGTGTTCTTTGTTTCTTTTAATATTGTGTACTGTGCGCTCTGCTCTGTGTGTGCGCTGTGTACTGTGCGCTGTGTACTGTGCGCTGTGTACTGTGCGCTCTGCTCTGTGTGTGCGATGTGTACTGTGCGCTCTGCTCTGTGTGTGCGCTGTGTACTGTGCGCTCTGCTCTGTGTGTGCGCTGTGTACTGTGCGCTCTGCTCTGTGTGTGCGCTGTGTACTGTGCGCTCTGCTCTGTGTGTGCGCTGTGTACTGTGCGCTCTGCTCTGTGTGTGCGCTGTGTACTGTGCGCTCTGCTCTGTGTGTGGGATGTGTACTGTGCGCTCTGCTCTGTGTGTGGGATGTGTACTGTGCGCTCTGCTCTGTGTGTGCGCTGTGTACTGTGCGCTCTGCTCTGTGTGTGCGCTGTGTACTGTGCTCTCTGTGTGTGCGCGCTCTGTGTGTGCGCTCTGCTCTGTGTGTGCGCTGTGTACTGTGCGCTCTGCTCTGTGTGCGCTGTGTACTGTGCTCTGTGTGCGTGCGCGCTGTGTGTGTGCGCTCTGCGTGTGCGCTGTGTACTGTGCGCTCTGCGTGTGCGCTCTGCTCTGTGTGTGCGCTGTGTACTGTGCGCTCTGCTCTGTGTGTGCGATGTGTGTGTGCGATGTGTGTGTGCGATGTGTGTGTGCGATGTGTGTGTGCGCTCTGCTCTGTGTGTGCGATGTGTACTGTGCGCTCTGCTCTGTGTGTGCGCGCTGTGTACTGTGCGCCCTGTGTGTGTGCGCTCTGCTCTGTGTGTGCGATGTGTACTGTGCGCTCTCCTCACTGGGATTTCCTATCTGTATACAGAGCACGTGTAAAGTGTCCGGCCAAAACGCTTCTCATGGTGCTGGATGGAGCGGGGGAGGATTAGAACCCGTGTCAGGCTTTTACTCCCTCACTTCCTGTCTTGCTGAGAACATTTCACAAGACAGGAAGTGAGGGGAAATCTCCAACACGGACAGAAATAAACCCAATTGTTATTAGCAGAGTCGGGGGCGGCTGAAAACCTTTTCAGATTTGTATTGTCAGTCTCCGTCCTTGTTAGAGATTTTACTTCACTTCCTGTCTGGTGAAACCATTGTCAGCGAAACAGGAAGTGAGGGCAATGGAGCCCCAGATAGCAGTAAAAAGCTGACACCCTCCTGTAATAAAGTCCGGTCACTGCTGCTCTCTCTCCTTGTGCAGGGTGACTGGTCTCGTCTCCGCCCCCCTCCTGTAATACAGACCGCTCACTGCTGCTCTCTCTCCCTGTGCAGGGGGACTGGTCTCGTCTCCGCCCCCCTCCTGTAATACAGACCGCTCACTGCTGCTCTCTCTCCCTGTGCAGGGGGACTGGTCTCGTCTCCGCCCCCCTCCTGTAATACAGACCGCTCACTGCTGCTCTCTCTCCCTGTGCAGGGGGACTGGTCTCGTCTCCGCCCCCCTCCTGTAATACAGACCGCTCACTGCTGCTCTCTCTCCCTGTGCAGGGGGACTGGTCTCGTCTCCGCCCCCCTCCTGTAATACAGACCGCTCACTGCTGCTCTCTCTCCCTGTGCAGGGGGACTGGTCTCGTCTCCGCCCCCCTCCTGTAATACAGACCGCTCACTGCTGCTCTCTCTCCTTGTGCAGGGTCACTGTCTCTGGCTCCACCCCTTTCACCCATTGGATTTCAGTTTTCAATCTTCCTCTTTATTGATTCATTGGCCATGTTTCAGGTACTGGGGGAAGGATTTCTGCATTGCACACACAGTA
The DNA here is from genome assembly GCF_000935625.1 of Nanorana parkeri. NCBI lineage: Eukaryota > Metazoa > Chordata > Amphibia > Anura > Dicroglossidae > Nanorana > Nanorana parkeri. Next base: position 224,640 of record NW_017307955.1, on the reverse strand, counting down.
CTCTCCATCTCCTGCAATGATTAATAATAATGATCGGGAATATTTCGCGGCGCAGAGGGTGGCCGTACCCCTCCATTCTCGGCGGTGACACCATCTCTTTCCCCGTAGAGGAACAAGACGGAACAATGATGGATGACGGTTGCTACGGGTGACGGCGCTGTGCTACTACGTTTTACAAGCTGGGATCAGAACGTCATTAGATCAGTGCGCAGGCTCTTGCAGTGCCCCAACTCTGTACGGATCTTCTCTTATGCGGCCCTGCGAGCCGCCATTCCTCATTCATTGTCCCCGTACAGCCGGTGTGCAGGAAGGGACGTGATGTTCCCATAGCAGCCGGCGCTTGGTCTGTCTGCAGTCCGGTGTCCTCGGCTCACTGGCCGTGTCCCCGCTCCAGCTAATGGAGCAGCCGCTCTCCTCCGGGGGTCACACGCCGCATCATTCACTGACGACCGGAGCGCCCCTCAAAGAGGACCTTTTCACGGGGGGTATTGGTCATTGTTCATTTGCCCTGAGGCCCGTTTTAAAGAGAACCTGTCACCAAACCCATCATTCCATCAGCCATCTTCCCATAAGATTCATATCTGCAGTTACCATATTTTCTTCATGTTATTTCCCTTTTGAAAAGACATTTGAAAGCCCCCGAGACTGCGGCTGGGTGCCGCCATCTTGGATGTGGTGTCAGCAGCCCCAACAGGCAGACCTGTCAATCAAGTGACTTTGTAGTGTTTGGTAGCAAGCTCTGCCCTCCAATCGCAGCCATGTGATGAGTAGATTTTATCCCCGTCATAAGTGTCCACCAATGTAAGAGGGGATGTTACTGGGGCTCCCCACTGACCACCAGTGTAAGAGGGGATGTTACTGGGGCTCCCCACTGACCACCAGTGTAAGAGGAGATGTTACTGGGATTCTCCCCTGACCCCCGTGATGTTTGGTCTCTTCCATGTTTCCCCTCTCTGTGATTGATTGCCTTCCCCTGCTCTGCCCCGGAAGTATTCCCCTTTGCTTCTCCCACGGAAGCTGCATAAAAGGTCCTGTAGGGGGAAAGGGGAGGGATGGAGGAGCTGGGCCAGCACAGACCGTAATTGGACACTCCCAAAGGCGGAGAGCGCGGTTTGGGTCGGCTGTAGGCACCTGCCGAAACTTTACAAAGTGCAACAGAGTTGAAGTCTTCAACACGGTCCTCTTCCTTCTCTTCCCTTCCCCCGTACCCGGCCGACCAATCCCATCACTGCAAATGTGTGCGCAAAGCGTCCTGCTTCAACTCTCTGTGACTACAGACCGTTCTTCTTCTGAGACGCCGTCTGCTTCCTCCTCCGATGTGCGGGACCCCTCCAAATCCATCCACCCCGCCTGTTACATGGGATAATACCCCCCGATGGGAGGTAAGATGCAGCCTGTTCTTAGTGGGCCCCGGTGACACGTTGCTCCTCGGTGCCGGTGCTGTCTGGGGACGATGGCGGTGATGATGGCGGTGATGTCAGGGGACGATGGCGGTGATAATGACAGTGATGGCGGTGATGATGACAGTGATGGCGGTGCTGTCTGGGGACGATGGCGGTGATGATGATGGCGGTGATGATGACAGTGATGGCGGTGATAATGACAGTGATGACGGTGATAATGACAGTGATGGCGGTGATAATGACAGTGATGGCGGTGATAATGACAGTGATGGCGGTGATGATGGCGGTGATGATGACAGTGATGGCGGTGATGATGACAGTGATGTCGGGGGACGATGGCGGTGATGATGGCAGTGATGATGACAGTGATGGCGGTGATGATGTCGGGGGACGATGGCGGTGATGGTGACAGCGATGGTGGGGACGATGGCGGTGATGATGGCGGTGACAGTCGGCTCGGCGGATTGTCTCATTTCTATATTTAGAATTCTCGATGGGAACACCGGAGAGACGAATTGACAGCGACAAACATTCTCCATAAATTATGCACGGCGAGTACTCGGCTGAGGAACAGCGACACAGGGTCACCTCGCCGCCTGACCGCCACATCTCACCACTCAGGGCAACGCCGGTCACAGCAGATTCACACAACGTTCACCCAGAATGCGTAATGTTTTCCCAGCTGAATCTAGTTTGAGAACTGTGTGAATCTTGGGTGAAAGTTGTGTGAACACATTTATAAATAGAGTCATTGTCTTTGTGACAATGCGTATGGCTGCGTATGATGGAATGATGATTGCCGGCACCGGCTGTGTATGATGGAATGATGATTGCCGGCCCCGGCTGTGTATGATGGAATGATGATTGCCGGCCCCGGCATTGTATGATGGAATGATGATTGCCGGCCCCGGCTGTGTATGGTGGAATGATGATTGCCGGCCCCGGCTGTGTATGATGGAATGATGATTGCCGGCCCGGCATTGTATGGTGGAATGATGATTGCCGGCCCCGGCTGTGTATGATGGAATGATGATTGCCGGCCCCGGCTGTGTATGATGGAATGATGATTGCCGGCCCCGGCTGTGTATGACGGAATGATGATTGCCGGCCCCGGCATTGTATGATGGAATGATGATTGCCGGCCCGGCATTGTATGATGGAATGATGATTGCCGGCCCCGGCTGTGTAGATAGATCCTCTTCTGCATAGTCGGGGTGATACCGTTTTTTGACAATTGCAGTGCTGGCCCTTTAAGCACGGTGTGACGGAAGAGGCCGCAGATGAGCGGCGGTGATTTGGCGCTCGGGTTCGTCGCCGTCTTACACACACATACTGCTGAGCGGAGACCTTTCACTTCCTCATTGTGGCAGCCAGCGGAGCGCCCGGTGAGCAGACGTCGCAGAGGACTGCCGGGGCGGCCGCAGAGAACCATTTCCACGTTTGGCCCAAATTCTCTCTCTAAATTTCCAGAACTCCGACATGGAGGATTCCGTCTGCTGGACTTGGGAGAGATTTACCTTCACTTCCTGTCCCCAACACACAACAGGAAGTTGCTGTTACTCTTATAAAAATTTTAAAATTTGAGATTTCTGTCCCGGAAATGAAGGTGAAATAGAGACCAATAAATACCGGACGTTCCGAACCCTCCGCTCCCCATCCAAAACATGATGCCGGATGAGGATGCCGGCTCGTTGTGTAGTCCGCTGATCCTGGGGAGATTTCTCTGTTGCTAGGAATGGAGAACACGGCCGAGCTATATTTGGAGAGATGGTTGTCACCGGAGTCTTGCTCTTTAGCCATCTGGGGCCAAGAGGGGCCCCCGGGGAGCTGACGGCTGTGAGATGAAGAGTATTGCGTTACTTTCTTCTATATTTTACTTCGAAATGGGTGGCGAGAGGAGAACTCAGGGGCCACCTGCAGACCCAGGGGCCACTGACACAGCAAGAGCACCTGTCACCATACACAACACGGCTATCACAGGGGCCACTGACACAGCAAGAGCACCAGTCACCATACACAACACAGCTATCACAGGGGCCACCTGCAGAGCAAGTGGCCACTGACAGAGCAAGAGTACCTATCCACCATACACAACACGGCTATCACAGGGGCCACTGACACAGCAAGAGCACCTGTCACCATACACAACATGGCTATCACAGGGGCCACTGACAGAGCAAGAGTACCCATCCACCATACACAACTCGGCTATCACAGGGGCCACCTGCAGAGCAAGTGGCCACTGACACAGCAAGAGTACCTGTCACCATATGCAACACAGCTATCACAGGGGCCACCTGCAGACCCAGGGGCCACTGACACAGCAAGAGTACCTGTCATCATACATAAATGTTCATAGATCGTATGATCAGGTTCTAACCTGTGTGGCCGGCTTTTGGCTCCGGCACCCCCCTTCCCCCATTGGTCAGACATACACCTTCACCGACATGCATGTTTATACAATGTTGTTCTACATCTTAAAGTTGCATGCGTGGCCGTCCATCGCCTAGTGTCTATAGGCGGCACTCGGTCATGTGATCTGGAGTTGTAACATTGTTGCGTGCTGCCGATCCGTCACATTGTATCTCTGTCATTCATTGGAGGACACGGCTCTGCTTTGGGTCATCACCTACTGGTTATATCGTCACCCGCAGGAGTAGGACACAGGATACAACTAAGACATCCCAGGGGGGCGGCCCCTGCAGGTGACCCCGCCCCCTATGGTTATTGGCCCAGTGTCTAGGAGTTAGGACATAGAACTTCCCCCCCGGATATATCGGTTCCTTTGTTTTACTTCCAGCGAGTCGTAGCCGGGTGACTGGACGGACAACGCAGATCCCGGTAGTTTCCTCCATCGCGTGTACGCATTTCCTTGACGCGCGC
>NW_017307955.1:219250-220340 GCF_000935625.1 Nanorana parkeri | reverse complement strand
GTCACTATTCTGCAGGGGGGAAGGTATTGGGGTGACAGAGGCTCTCTGGAGAGGTTACTGCTGGGGGCTGGATGGGGTGCTGGCCCTTTAAATCCCTTTTGAGGAGCGCTGCCTCTTTAAGGCGCATTCACATTGCCCTAGACCTCCTCCGCCCACGCGGTACGTTGTTGCGGTCCCTTTCATTTGAATTTACACGTCAGACCTGCTGCGCGTTGTAGCGTTTCGTTTTTCAGAGGATGGCGATAATTCCGAGTGACGGATTCTGGTCACACACGACTAGCTGCGTTCTAAGTGGTGATGTCACCGCGACTCGAGCTGGTGGCAGGAAGCCCGACAGCCCATGCCAGGCGATGCCGCCTCGGTACACTCTCTGTGTTCTCCGGGGGAAGGGGGGGCTGCGTCTGCAGGCTCTGCGTGTGCGAGATTCAGCCGCGTCCACCGTCTGTTCCAATTCTGTCAGTCACCTATCAGTCAGTCACCTATCAGTCAGTCACCTATCAGTCAGTCACCTATCTATCTATCATCAATATTATTTATCTGATCTGCAGCTTTCATTATGATGACCCCCGGTGATCCTGCCACGGAGGTCCTTGTTAAGACACTTCCTGTTTTAGGGTGACAATGTTCTCTCCCTGTCTCCCACTTATTTCTCCAGTGTTGTCACCCTGTCCCCTGGGTCTCTGATGGACTCTTTCAGCACACATCTCACAGACACGGTCCACTGTTGTCACCATCAGGAAACCCGCCCCGAGAAATGCCATGGCAGCCGTCACTGGAGTGCCTGTAGACAGGAAGTGGCTGTATGGTCTCTGAGACAGGGAGGGAAAATCTCCAGCGGGGTCACAGAAGGCTCTACAAAAACCTTTAGGTCCTTTATCACAATGCCCTGATGGGGGGGGGTTGTCAGTCTGGAGGAGTGGGCGGTCCCAGGGAGGATGTATTTGCATACAGACCACCCTAGTTAACGCCCACATGTGACGCTGAGCCTCCATGATTGACAGAACTGAAATCCAATGCATGAAAGGGGCGGGGCCAGGGACACAGGCTAGGGAGGACAGAGCTGGATGATGATGGAAGTTCTACAGCCAGG
>NW_017307955.1:217589-218862 GCF_000935625.1 Nanorana parkeri | reverse complement strand
GGGGCTCGTGGATAGAAGAACTCTCCTGGTTCAGCAGTCACTGATAACGCGGTTCCTCTGTGTAGAAGTGATCTGGTTGTTGTGGAATTGTTTCCTTTTGTGAGCAGATTGATTCTGGAAGTCGCAGTCTTGTGTCATGTCTGCCGCAACATTGTGTGTCCCCCCCCCCCAGCTCTGCACAGGCTGAGACTGCGATTGTGTGCCGCTGATGTCCTCTATTCCTCCGTCCAATCCAGGAAGAAAACTTCGCTGTGTCAGTTTTATCACTGAGAAAACAACACATTTCTAGCAGTCTCATGTCATGTGTGTGCAGTCTCTGACTGTCTCCTGTACTGTGTCTGCAGTCTCTGATCGTCTCCTGTACTGTCTGCAGTCTCTGATCGTCTCCTGTACTGTCTGCAGTCTCTGATCGTCTCCTGTACTGTCTGCAGTCTCTGATCGTCTCCTGTACTGTCTGCAGTCTCTGATCGTCTCCTGTACTGTCTGCAGTCTCTGATCGTCTCCTGTACTGTCTGCAGTCTCTGATCGTCTCCTGTACTGTCTGCAGTCTCTGATCGTCTCCTGTACTGTCTGCAGTCTCTGATCGTCTCCTGTACTGTCTGCAGTCTCTGATCGTCTCCTGTACTGTCTGCAGTCTCTGATCGTCTCCTGTACTGTCTGCAGTCTCTGATCGTCTCCTGTACTGTCTGCAGTCTCTGATCGTCTCCTGTACTGTCTGCAGTCTCTGATCGTCTCCTGTACTGTCTGCAGTCTCTGATCGTCTCCTGTACTGTGTCTGCAGTCTCTGATCGTCTCCTGTACTGTCTGCAGTCTCTGACCGTCTCCTGTACTGTGTCTGCAGTCTCTGACCGTCTCCTGTATCGTGTCTGCAGTCTCTGATCGTCTCCTGTACTATGTCTGCTGTCTCTGATCATCTCCTGTACTATGTCTGCAGTCTCTGATCGTCACCTGTAGCGTGTCTGCAGTCTCTGATCGTCTCCTGTACTGTGTCTGCAGTCTCTGATCGTCTCCTGTACTATGCCTGCAGTCTCTGACTGTCTCCTGTCCCGTGTCTGCAGCATAGACTGAATATTATGTGGGTCCCTTTGGTGATGTCAGGGGCCACATTTGAAGCCTGTGTCCCCCGGACGCCTCCGCATTATTTCAGGTTGTCTCCATTTGTCATCCTCATCCTTTTTTGTCTCTTCTCATTGCTCAGCGCTGTGTGAATACATAAATGCCTCCAGGGCCCAGGGTGCCGCGGGGCCCGCTCTGCCCGGGACATCGGAAGGTA
>NW_017307955.1:217288-217552 GCF_000935625.1 Nanorana parkeri | reverse complement strand
GGGACTTTCCTGTTCATGAGGTCAGATTCCCAACCTCATCCCGATGTGATTGGATGGTTCGGGGAGTAGAACCTCCGCCCGGCTTTTATTGCAGTTTCTGTAACAATTCGGGAGCTTTCCCCCTACTTCCTGTGTGGTCACTGGGACAGGAAGTAAGCCGAATCTCTCCGATGGGGACACACAGTGATAAAACCTAGCAGGAGGGGAGGCAGTGCAGATCTCTGCCGGGTTTCTGATGCATCTTTGGCAAATGTCCCCGACAGG
>NW_017307955.1:212161-217240 GCF_000935625.1 Nanorana parkeri | reverse complement strand
GTAGAATTATAAGGAAATCGGTGGAATTCTTTGACCTGCACAATGAGGCCGCGCCACGAAAAGCTTCAATAACACCTCCGCTGTGACCTGTCTCTGCTTCGTAGGTTCTCTGCCGTCCTCCTCTGCGGTTCTAACTCTGTGCGTTTATCATTTGTCTCTTGCAGTAGAAGGCCTGCGTCACGTTCTGCTCGCGCTGCGCACTTCTATACAAGTGACAACAACTCATCTGATTTTAATCTGTCGCCTCTTTCTTGCTCATCCCGTTATGACGCATGGTTCCCGGCCTGTGAAATATAAACGCATTGCGTCCTTGTCTTTCCGCAGCTCTGCATGCCTAAAGGGCTTTTCTTCAAGACTCAGGCCGACTGCCGAGACCCCCAATTTCACTCTTTCATCATCACGCGGGAAGACGGGTCGCGGACGTTCGGGTTCTCCCTCACCTTCTTCGAGGAGGTCACCAGCAAGCAGATCTGCAGCGCCATGCAGACCCTGTACCACATGCACAATGCGGAGTACGACATCATCCACACATCCGCCACCAACGGCGGCACGAACTGCACGCAGGAATGCACCGACTCCTCCGTGAGCAAGCTGCAGAGGTTCAATTCCTACGACATCTCCCGGGACACTCTCTACGTCTCCAAGTGCATCTGCCTCATCACCCCCATGTCCTTCATGACGGCCTGCAAGAAGGTCCTCCAGCAGCTGCACCAGGCCGTCACGTCTCCGCAGCCCCCGCCGCTGCCGCTGGAGAGCTATATCTACAACCTCCTCTACGAGGTGCCTCTGCCTCCCGCTGGGAGGTCCCTAAAGTTTGCAGGAGTCTATGGGCCAATCATATGTCAGAGGCCGAGTACCAACGAGTTGCCGCTCTTTGACTTTCCGGTGAAGGAAGTGTTTGAGTTGCTTGGAGTGGAGAATGTTGTACAACTCTTCACCTGCGCCCTGCTGGAGTTCCAGATCCTCCTCTACTCGAAGCGTAAGTATCCAGGGACCCCCCTCCCCCCCCTCCGTCCCAATGATGGGAGTTCAGGGGTCCGCAGAGAAGGTGCCGTTCATCCTCCATCACACAAAGACATTGTAGACCATTGGGCACTTCCAGCCTTGTGGTCACGGTTTGGTGAAGACCCTTTTCTGTTCCACCCCCATGACTGTCCCCTGTGTACAAAGCAGTCTGATGGTGAGGGGGGAACCTTCCAAAGGGGGACACTTTTTCCGGGGACAGATCTCCTCTTACTTCCAGTTGTGTCTTCAGGCCAGCTCATAAAGATATGGCTGTAGATCCAAAAGAAAGAACCCGACGGCACACCGCAAGATATTCCCAGGCTGGGCTTTGTGTTGACTCTATCTCCTCTAATGCGCTTCACCCGAAACTGCGCCGCTCGCCCGTGGAGGGTCTCCATGGTTACGCCCAGTTTTGGGTGAAATGCGTCAGTGGAGAAGGTCCCGGGCTGAGCTTCCTGTTGCTTGTATAGTATAATGAAGGTTCGCCTGTGTTGGATCTTACGATGTGCTGCCAGGTTCTCTCTTTGGGGTTTGCCGGCAGTTAGGGGTGAGGACAAGCCCCTGTTTGGGTTCAGCACCTGGACAGCCATGGTGGTTACCCCAATATGGAGGACCTGAGAGCGCTGTATGACTTTTTTGTCCCTCATGAAGACAATGCTTTGACCAGTTTGGTTTGGAGGAACTCGAGTTTCCTGTACGGACCCCTGAGTAAAGAATGGGCTCCAGGTTCAGGTAACCGGATTTACTCTCCCTACCGCCCCAAGGCCAGGTTCTGTGATGTGCCCGCCGCCTCTTATTATTGTTTATTTCACTTTTTTTTTTAATCAATTAAATTTCTTTTCACCTAACTTTATTGCTATCACACAGGATAAAACAACCCCCCTGTGTGATAGCAATTGGAGGTGACAGGTTCTCTTTATTGACTCTGTCACCTCTGATACAGGGGCTCTAGCGCAGCGCTGTTGCTGGAACTCCTGTGACGGGTGAGAGAGGAAGAGCACGGCACGGCACAGCACGGCACGGCACAGCTCTCCCCTCTCCCCTCTCACTGTATACACGGAGCGGCGGGGTTACTTATAACACGGCCGCTCTGCTCACTGCAGTGAGAGACTCGGCGGCGGAGGACGGAACCAGAGGAGAGAGGTAAGTGCAGGGGGGAGGGGAGGACGGACGGACCGGCTGCACACTTGTTTACATGTAAACAAACAATCGGCTGCCTCACTCTACATTTAGCTCGGCTTGTACAAAGCAGGACTGAATGTAGAGAGGGCAACTTCCCCACAAGGACAACGCCGCCGCCCCTCTGCGCCCTGCCGCCCCGAGGCCGGGCCTCTGTGGCCTTGTGGGGAATCCGGGCCTGCATTCATGTGCAGGTTCAAGGCATCCCGCCCGACATGTTATTTAAAGGAATTTTTAATGTTGCCCTCGAAGCCTTATCATAAGGCCCTCCACCCGCTTGAATATATTTCTTCATTTTTGGGCACTGGTGACCATTGCCACCGTGACAGGAAGTTGTGGGGTACCCAAAATGTTACAGTTGTCACCAGAACAGGAAATCTGCCATTGGTGGGCACCTGCGCTTGAGATTTCACTTCCTGTTCAGTCACTGGGGCAGGAAGTGAAAGGAAATCTCCCCCCCCCGATGGGGCAAAAAGGCGACAAAAGCTCCAGACAAACGTTGTAACTCTTCTCCGTTCATGTAGATTGACACTGATCAGCCTCGGTTGGTCGCTCGTCATTCTATAGGCGGCGTCACCTCTGCCGAGTTCTTCTCAACCTTCTTGACTTGCAGATTACCAGAGGCTGATGACGGTGGCCGAGACCATCACGGGTCTGATGTTCCCCTTCCAGTGGCAGCACGTCTATGTGCCGATCCTTCCAGCGTCCCTGCTCCACTTCCTGGATGCACCGGTGCCCTACCTGATGGGGCTGCACTCCAACGGGCTGGATGACAGGTCCAAGCTGGAGCTACCGCAGGAGGTGAGCAGCCCGTCAGCCCAAATCATCTCCATCACCTTGGATATAGGAACCCTCTCCTAAGTGTAGGCGTCCATTGCTGAACGTTCCTACTGCAAATGCTAGTTGCCTGGCTGTCATACTGATCCTCTGGCTTCAATACCAACCCAGAGCTAGTATGCAGACAAGGACTCCTAACTTTATTTTGACTTTCTTGACCTGCATGTTCGTTGTGGGTGACTCAGATTATTGATGCCAGGCAACTAGAATTTCAAGATGGCGGTCAGCAGTGGCATCCTCCCCCACACTTCTCATGTTAAACCTGTTGCATGTTCTGCCATTTCAGCGTGGAGCAGATCACGGCTGGGGGGAGGGGCCGGCAGGGTGCTGTACACGGCTTCCTGGCTACATCACGGCACCCGGCCTCAGTACTCCGCTCAAGAGCGCTCAGCCCTAATGCAAGCAGTAGGCGGGCTCTTGGGAGGAGTTATGCAAATATCAAAACACCTTGATGGGCGGGTGTCAGTCTGGAGGAGTGGGTGTTCCTGGGCAGGCTGTATTTGCATGCTGTCCACTCTAGGTAACGCCCACATGCCGAGCCTCCATGACTGGAAGAACGGAAATTAGCAAAAGGGGCGGGGCCAGGAACAGTCAGGCTGGCGAGGAAAGTGCTGGACCTCCTCCAGACAGGAAATGAGACGGCCTCTATCTGACTTCCTCCAGCTTCTAATGCACATTATGGAGAGGAGGCGGTACAACTGTGCAAGACTGAAGGGGAGGATGGAGGTCAGATAGTAGACTGAAGGGGAGGACGGAGGTCAGATAGAAGACTGAAGGGGAGGACGGAGGTCAGATAGAAGACTGAAGGGGAGGACGGAGGTCAGATAGAAGACTGAAGGGGAGGACGGAGGTCAGATAGAAGACTGAAGGGGAGGACGGAGGTCAGATAGAAGACTGAAGGGGAGGACGGAGGTCAGATAGAAGACTGAAGGGGAGGACGGAGGTCAGATAGAAGACTGAAGGGGAGGACGGAGGTCAGATAGAAGACTGAAGGGGAGGACGGAGGTCAGATAGAAGACTGAAGGGGAGGACGGAGGTCAGATAGAAGACTGAAGGGGAGGACGGAGGTCAGATAGAAGACTGAAGGGGAGGACGGAGGTCAGATAGAAGACTGAAGGGGAGGACGGAGGTCAGATAGAAGACTGAAGGGGAGGACGGAGGTCAGATAGAAGACTGAAGGGGAGGACGGAGGTCAGATAGAAGACTGAAGGGGAGGACGGAGGTCAGATAGAAGACTGAAGGGGAGGACGGAGGTCAGATAGAAGACTGAAGGGGAGGACGGAGGTCAGATAGAAGACTGAAGGGGAGGACGGAGGTCAGATAGAAGACTGAAGGGGAGGACGGAGGTCAGATAGAAGACTGAAGGGGAGGACGGAGGTCAGATAGAAGACTGAAGGGGAGGACGGAGGTCAGATAGAAGACTGAAGGGGAGGACGGAGGTCAGATAGAAGACTGAAGGGGAGGACGGAGGTCAGATAGAAGACTGAAGGGGAGGACGGAGGTCAGATAGAAGACTGAAGGGGAGGACGGAGGTCAGATAGAAGACTGAAGGGGAGGACGGAGGTCAGATAGAAGACTGAAGGGGAGGACGGAGGTCAGATAGAAGACTGAAGGGGAGGACGGAGGTCAGATAGAAGACTGAAGGGGAGGACGGAGGTCAGATAGAAGACTGAAGGGGAGGACGGAGGTCAGATAGGATTCCCAGCACTGCTGTCAGAGGCCGCTTTATATCCTGATGAAGGCCGGCTGTGTGTGGGTGCGGCAAACAAGGGATCATTGAGTTCCTAGAACAATTGGCGGGTTGTTCTGAGCTGAGGGCTCGCGGCTGATCACGGCTTGCTCAGGACAATCTGCGCTCTTGTGGTGTCACTTTCTGCACAGCAACCTCAGGAGAGCTGGACGTCATTAATCTGAAGCCGAGTATCGGGGGGCGTCACCCACAAATCATATTCAGATCCAGATGAAGAGAGAAGCAATTTGTTTGTTTTGTGTTTGAGAATTCCGTGAAAGTTACTTTATGTCCCCGATCATCAGAGCCGCCCTACGCATGCCGATCCA
>NW_017307955.1:211813-212033 GCF_000935625.1 Nanorana parkeri | reverse complement strand
TAGGTGAGGGTGATGTCACTGGGCCTTCTCCTGGGGATGCCATAACTCACTCCCCAGGACTGTTGAGGATGGACTTCTCCTGATCCTCAGGTTTCCCGGTGACATCTCCAGAAGCCGGGGTGGAAGGTAACATAATCTGGCCATACATGGCTCCAATTTTAGCCAATTCCTTTGAATCGGCTGAAATCTGAGCCATGGAGGGCTTAGTCGGCCCCATCCG
>NW_017307955.1:208962-211766 GCF_000935625.1 Nanorana parkeri | reverse complement strand
TGGTGGTGGTGGTGGTGGTGGTGGTGGTGCGGTCATCAGTTGGGTATTCGGCAGCCGCGCTCCGGAATTAAGTGTTTTTTGTGGAAAAAATAAATGTGTCTGGCCAACTTCAGAGGAACCAACAGACACAATTGTAGTGATTTGGTCTTCATCATCTTCATCCTCCACCCCCGTCATGGTCTCTGCATGGTGCGGCTGGAGGTGTGGTGACCGCTCTCCTCCTTCTCACTTTCAGGCCAATCTTTGTTTCGTGGATATCGACAACCATTTCATTGAGCTTCCGGAGGACCTCCCTCAGTTCCCCAACAAACTGGAGTTCATCCAGGAGGTCTCCGAGGTCCTCCTGTCCTTCGGCATCCCACCGGAGGGGAATCTCCACTGCAGCGAGAGCGTCTCCAAACTCAAGAGCCTCAAAGCCTCCGATCTCGTGTATGACAAGAAGAACGGCAACCTGGGGGGGTCTCCGCTCAACTCCTACCATCTTCTGAAGGAGAACGAGACCCTGGCACGCATCCAGGCCTTGGTGAAGAGGACCGGAGTCAGCCTGGAGAAGGTCAGGAGCCTCCAGCCTCGGTTCTCTGTGTATTGTACATGTGAATAGATAACGAGGGGACATGGGATCCGCCTAACGTAGCTTCACCATGCTGGCCGTTATATATGGACCTCCCGACCTCCATATTCTCTAAGTCCCTATCCAAGAACATGCAGATCTGTAAACTTGGAGGTCCTTTATCTGCATGACACCGAGACCAGCAGCATTTGCTAGATGAGACATTCTCAGTGGCAGCCTCCAGTCCAATGTAACCTTTTATTCTTAATTGGTTTATGTTATTATCTTACAAAGCCTTGCAGTCTTTAATCACGTGAAACACCAGCAATGCTCCTGATAGCCATGTGGTCAGAGTAAGCAGTTTCAGGCCAGGAGAGGAGCCGGTACAACTGTGTAAGACTAAAGGGGAGGACGGAGGTCAGATAGAAGACTAAAGGGGAGGACGGAGGTCAGATAGAAGACTGAAGGGAAGGGACGGAGGTCAGATTAAAGACTGGAGGGGAGGACGGAGGTCAGATAGAAGACTGGAGGGGAGGGCGGAGGTCAGATAGAAGACTGGAGGGGAGGGCGGAGGTCAGATAGAAGACTGGAGGGGAGGACGGAGGTCAGATATCAGACTGAAGGGGAGGACGGAGGTCAGATAGAAGACTGGAGGGGAGGACGGAGGTCAGATTTAATTGTTTAAAAGGGGTTCTTCTCCCGGGAATAATGGCGGCTCCAAGTCCTCTCCCCAATGTATGAACATGTTCGCTCCTCCCATCCATGGTGCCTGTTGTATGACGGCCTCCATCCTCCGGCTGCAGGTTGAGGTTCGGGAAGAATCCAGCAGCAAGAAGGACACAAAATTCCAGTGCGAGGAGGAAGAACTCCGAATTCACCAACTCAACATCCACACCCGGGAGGTGTTCACCAATCGCTTCACCCAGATGTTTGCCGACTACGAAGTCTTCGTTATCCAGCCGAGCCAAGACAAGGAGTCCTGGTTCAACAACCGCGAGCAGATGCAGAACTTCGACAAGGTGAGCGGACTCGGCGTTGCCGCTATCACATTGGAGCCTAAAAGTGGATCTGTCAGCGACTCTCCAATAATAAATCCCTGACATCTCCCAATGTACAGACACAGGATCATCGAGGAGAGAAGCTCCGCCTCTTATCATAAAAAAAACACATCCTTGAGCTCCAGTCAGTGACTCTGCCCAGGCTGAGATGATGTCATCAGTCTGCTGCAGGCAGGAGGAAGCATTTCCTCAGTCTTCCCTCCCCCCCCCCAGTGATTAGTCTCCTGCAGGAAAGAGGAAGAAGTGACATCACAAAGGGGGTGTGGCCCGCACTGGGTGACACCATCAGAGGGGGTGACACCAAAATTAATTACAGTCATTTTGGTGTCACCCTCTCTGAAAAGGTCAGCCACTCGGTCATGAACCGAGACAACTGTACGAGAGAGGAGGGGACCCGGCGGCATACCTTATCCCGCCAGATTATTGTCCCTTCCTGTCTTTGCCGGCGTCCATCACCAAGCTGGCTGCAGGTAGGTAAGCACGCGTGATGTCACTATGCGCATGAACGATGACCTCATGCACATCTGTGATGACGTCCCTGCGGGTGACACCAGGCCTGGGGGCACCTCCAGAAGGAAGCATTTCCTCAGTCCCCCCTCCCCCAGTGATCAGTCTGCTGCAAGCAGGAGGAAGCATCTCCTCACTCTCCCCTCCCCCAGTGATCAGTCTGCTGCAAGCAGGAGGAAGCATCTCCTCACTCTCCCCTCCCCCAGTGATCAGTCTGCTGCAAGCAGGAGGAAGCATCTCCTCACTCTCCCCTCCCCCAGTGATCAGTCTGCTGCAGGTAGGAGGAAGCATTTCCTCAGTCTCCCCTCCCTAGCAAGTCACAAGGTGAGAGGCTGCAGCAGGGGATGATCTGTGTCAGACATTTGTGAACAGGCAAGAAGTGCAGGGCACCGGGATTTATATGACTGTGTCATCTCTGAGCCGACATCTCAGTCCAGGAAGTAGATGGTGACCCTGGATGATGCCTGAACAAAGATGGTGCTGTCCTTCTAGAGCGGAAAGCAGAGGAGGGCATTGTCAGAGGAGTACTGTGATCTCCGTGAGGTAATACATGCCTAGAAGTGTTACATTGACTCAGGCTGCAGACATATCTGATGACAGGTCCACTTTAAGCTATTGGATGGTGTGAATCATTCATTGGGGAATCGGCTTTCTGGGAACTCGTGACATCACACCATCCTCTTCCCCCC
>NW_017307955.1:191105-208211 GCF_000935625.1 Nanorana parkeri | reverse complement strand
AATCCCCCCCCCCCCCCCCCCCCAGGCGTCTTTCCTCTCCGACCAGCCGGAGCCGTACCTCCCGTTCCTCTCGCGGTTCCTGGAGACGCAGATGTTCGCCTCTTTCATCGACAACAAGATCATGTGTCACGACGAGGACGACAAGGATCCCGTCCTGCGAGTCTTCGACTGCCGAGTGGACAAGATACGGCAGCTGAACGTCAGGACGCCGACGCTGCGCACTTCCATGTACCAGAAATGCACCACCATCGAAGAAGCCGGTAAGACCCCCGACCGGGGGAATCCTGATCTCTTCCTTCCGTCATGAAATCTATGTTTTCACCTGCGGTGTATCTTATGGTGAATGTAAAGAATACACGGAATGAAGTTTTATAGCTGAACTCCGGGGTGACCCCATATTCGTGAAGCTTTAAAATGCTTTCACCCACTAAACTGTCAAATTGCTACATTGTGTTCCCAACGTGTTTGTCACTCTGCTCTCTCCTTCTATGCATGGTGGTTAGAGAGGGGAGCTCTCCCATATTCCAATACTGACAGGTCCCCTTTAACTTTTGTCCCCGCCGCAGTGAAAGCCATAGAGCAGCGACTCTCCAAGATCGACCACACCGCCATCCACCCCCATCTCCTGGACATGAAGATCGGGCAGGGGAAGTACGAGCTTCAAAGCGGAACGCCCCGGCGCAGTGGCGGAAGAAGGACAGACAGAAGCAGCACACCGAGCACCTCCTACTGGACAACGATCAGAGGGAGGTGAGTGCTGGAGCAGAGCATGCTGGGACTTGTAGTTCCCCCACCGCTGTAAGTCCTCGCCTTTTACGTGTACATATCTTCACAATGTTTTGTATCGGAATCATAAACGGGACAAATTCTAGAAAATAAAATACTTTGTAACCTTCAGTAACGATGTTTCTGTTACTCTGACACTAAACAAAGTAGATTCTGTAGTTTTGTCCTTCGTCTATGGATCGGATACAATTGGAGATCGTAGAGAAGAACACAGAAGGAAAGACTTGATTGTGCTGAGACATAAAATTGATCCCTCGGGGCTCATGGAGGGAAGTTGTCCGGCTCCATAGGCGGCGTGCGGAGCATTACAAATCCTTCTTCTCTTTCCAGAAATACATCCAGGAGGCCCGGAATCTGGGGAGCACCATCCGCCAGCCGAAGCTCTCCAACCTCTCCCCCTCCGTCATCGCCCAGACCAACTGGAAGTTTGTGGAGGGTCTGCTGAAGGAGTGTCGCAATAAGGTGCGTCCGTCATCGTGTGTGCGCGCTGCGTTCTGCTCCGGTGCGTCCGTCATCATCAAGTGTGGGCGCTGCGTTGTACTCTGCTGCGTGCGTCGGGTCTTGTTGCTGTATTTGCGGCTGTAACATTGTTACACTTTTCGTCATTTGATTGCACAGATCCGGAAATGCCGACGCATCAGCCAAATACACCGCAGGGCCGGAGTGCAGCTCCGCAATTCTTTATCATTAGACAGAAGCCGCAGCGGTGTAACGTTTTCACTGGGCGGATCAGCATTTGATGGGATTAACTGCACGCTCCAGGGATCCATCGAGGGACACCGGTCCCACCCCAATGTGTCTTTGCTCTTGTCTCAAACCACCTGTAGTAGGCTGAGTCCGAAGTGGATCTTAGGCTGAGGATTAGTGATGGGCTCGGGCGTTTGTTCGCGGTCTGCAGCTGCAGATATCGGGAAATGTCTCAGTGCCTGTGATTGGCCCTGCGAGCTGACAGCATCCTGGCGGGCTCGGCACGAGGCGCTTGCGAACACGCCCGAGCCCATCACTACTGAGGATAAGGTGAAGACGTGGTCAGGCAGGCAGGGTCGGCAACAGTCTGGCAGCGAGGTACAAAGTCGGGATCCAGGAGAGTAGTCCGGAGGCGTGCTGAGGTCTTGACACGGTCGGGCAGCAATGTACAAAATCGGCAGGCAGGAGAATAGTCAGGAAACAGGCAAGAGTCACGGTGTAAATCCAGCATAGAACACAGAGGCAGCTCACACAGGAAACTAACCCAAATCAACAGGCTCAGAGCACAGGAAGTGTCCGGTATTTAAAGCCTGAGGTACATCTTCTACAGCCGGTGGGCAGGTGGAGCCAAAGTGTCCATAAGGATAGGTGCTCGGTACACACAACCTGCAGCAGAAACCAAGTCCTTCCAGTGGCTGGATGGCTAGGTCTGTGCACTTCCGCGCCAGAGACCCGGGTTCAAACCCCGAACAGGGGCTGATCAGACAGGTACATGACATTGTCCTTGGAGGTGCTTCTCCAGAATACCGAGACATTCTGTGTAGAGGTGGGGTTGGATGGGACTGGCTTTCAATTTGTTTGGTTTGCCGTTCAAGCCTCCTGTAGGTGGCAGTATAACCCAACTGTATTTGAATTCCTGTGTCCCTCAATGGACTCCAAGAAAAAGATTTGACAGTGGGTCCTAATATTCATTTGGGCAGACAAGATATAAAGATGATCTTCTACCAAATAATTACTTGAAATGATGCAGATTTGAAGTAGCGATGGCTTTCCATATGGTAACTCTGACCATGTTGAGTTTTATCTGTGACGTTTCTCTTCCCCGTCTCGCAGACGAAGCGGATGTTGGTGGAGAAGATGGGTCGGGAGGCGGTGGAGTTGGGTCACGGCGAGGTCAGCATCACCGGGGTGGAGGAGAACACGCTGATCGCCAGCCTGTGCGACCTCCTGGAGCGGATCTGGAGCCATGGCCTTCTGGTGAAACAGGTAGTCACATGACCCCCTCTCTGAACCATACGCGTCTTGTTGCTTGACGGAGACTTCATCCGTGTCCCGTGTTTTGTGTCTCAGGGGAAATCCGCCTTGTGGTCACACCTCTGGCACTATCAGGACAAGCGGAGGAAGATGGCGGCCGGGAGCTTCAGTCATTCAGGTTTGTCGCAACGTTTGCATAGCCATTTACTAAAATTACAGCTGGGTCACATGATCTTTTAAAGTGAACCCGTCCCCAGCCAATGGGTCAAGCGGCTTTGATATTTTGATACTTTAGATACAAATACGCTTATTGAAGTTGTTATATAACTTGTTATTGGAATCTATTATCCCGTTTCATCTCCGATCCATTTAATCGGTATCGTGTGTTGAGATTGGCGCTGTTCTTTTTTTTCCTCGCAGTACTGTTTTTGGATTCTGAGAGGAGGAAATCTGATCCCAGCCCTGTGATGGCTCCTCTGAAGATCTCTCTGGTCCAGGACATGCTGTAAGTGTTATGGTCAGAAGGTGGGGGAGGGGCTCCGATAGTTCTGGGGTGCAGTGTGCAATGGATTTTGGTTCTTCCCAGCCAGTCACCCCTGGAATTGATTCACATCATCGGCCATGTTTGTCCTACAAAGATTGACCTAGTACAGCATACTCCATATGGGGCGGCCAAAGAACTCCGGTCCTGTCCATGTATCTGTTCGTGTACAAAGCAATATTGACCCAATGGGGTCACAAACAAAAACATAAACCTGACAAATTATAAAGTGTTCCCACCAGGTGAAGAATTTTCTCCCCATCATGTGATGGGTGAGTAAGTCACATGACCCCCATATCAAGAAGTACCTGGTATCTTTCCTCGCTGCCAGTAGCCAAATGGAGACGAGTGTGCAACTGGTGGGCCAACCATTAAAGTACATTTGTATGTAGTCCTTCACACACGCTTCGCTTGTCACTAGGTGATTCAAAATGCTCCGGGGTCACTGGGTGGCGTAGGATTCTCCGGGGTCACTGGGTGATGCAGCATACTGTGGGGTCACTGGGTGATGCAGCATACTGTGGGGTCACTGGGTGACACGGGATGCTGTGGGGTCACTGGGTGAGGCAGGGTGCTCCGGGGTCACACAGGGCGATGCAGCGTGCTCCGGGGTCACTGGGTGCTCCGGGGTCACTGGCTGAGGCAGGGTGCTCCGGGGTCACTGGCTGAGGCAGGGTGCTCCGGGGTCACTGGCTGATGCAGCGTGCTCCGGGGTCACTGGGTGAGGCAGAGTGCAGTGAAGTCACTGGGCGATGCAGCATGCTCCGGGGTCACTGGCTGATGCAGCGTGCTCCGGGGTCACTGGGTGAGGCAGGGTGGAGTGAAGTCACTGGGCGATGCAGCATGCTCCGGGGTCACTGGCTGATGCAGCGTGCTCCGGGGTCACTGGGTGAGGCAGGGTGGAGTGAAGTCACTGGGCGATGCAGCATGCTCCGGGGTCACTGGCTGATGCAGCGTGCTCCGGGGTCACTGGGTGAGGCAGGGTGGAGTGAAGTCACTGGGCGATGCAGCATGCTCCGGGGTCACTGGCTGATGCAGCGTGCTCCGGGGTCACTGGGTGAGGCAGGGTGGAGTGAAGTCACTGGGCGATGCAGCATGCTCCGGGGTCACTGGCTGATGCAGCGTGCTCCGGGGTCACTGGGTGAGGCAGGGTGGAGTGAAGTCACTGGGCGATGCAGCATGCTCCGGGGTCACTGGCTGATGCAGCGTGCTCCGGGGTCACTGGGTGAGGCAGGGTGCAGTGACGTAGGATTCTCTAGGGTCACTGGGTGATGCAGGTTGCTCTGGAGACACAGGGAGTAAGATGAGTGCACAAGGGGTCACAGAGTCTTTGGAGTACACTGCTGTGCAGGGATCTCTGGAGGGACAGGGGCCACAGTCACTGGACGCAGGGGAATACAGGAGGCATGGGCAGACACTAGAGGCACAGGGGCTTAGCAGTGCATTGCTCAAAAGCCCTGTAAGGCTGCGTCTGCAATCTGGTTGGTCGCGGCATTGTCACTGAAGGAGAAACCAGAAAGTGATGACAGTCGTCTGTCGGGGGGGAGAGACCGGGCGATAGATCCTAGGAACAGCGAGTATGACGATCTGCAGCACAGTGTACAGAGAGCCCTATACACAATATTTTACATTTACTGTTTATTTCTATGAATGTAGCCGGTAATTTAACATTTCTTGAGGTTTTTACCATTTTTAAGGAGCGTCAGAGAAACTCCGCAAGTCCTCGTACTTGTATTTCAGTCAAATTGTCTTTTTGTGTTCCCAGACACATCCAGAACATCGGAGAGATAAAGACTGATGTGGGGAAAGCCCGAGCCTGGGTGCGTCTCTCCATGGAGAAGAAACTTCTCTCCAGACACCTGAAGCAGCTTCTACTGGACTACGAGCTCACCAAGTGAGTGCCCCACTTCCCTCGTCCTTACTGAATGCGGATCGGCCCGATGACGGGGCCTCAAAAACATGTTCTGAGCGGAGCTATAGATGGCCCTTAAAGGGAACCTGTCATATTGTTTAATTAGAATGACACTGCCAATAGCTAGGAGAGATTTCCCTTCCAAATAATGACTTCAGAACCTACTTTATATGCTGATTGAATAGAATAGGACAGTGCTACGGAAAGTCCCGTGCTGATCAATGTATGAAACTCCCGAACTAAACTCGGTATAAAAAACCCTACAACAAAAATAGAGGCATATTGACTGTGTAATAAATGGAGACTACGGTGGTTACATCTAAGACACATTTTACGTTTTATTTGGAAGTTTGTACATTGTTTATAGCTGTTTTCTATCTATCTATCCTATCTATCCTATCTCGTATCTATCTATCTATCTCGTATCTATCTATCTATCTCGTATCTATCTATCTATCTCGTATCTATCTATCTATCTCGTATCTATCTATCTATCTCTCTCGTATCTATCTATCTATCTCGTATCTATCTATCTATCTCGTATCTATCTATCTCGTATCTATCTATCTCGTATCTCTCTATCTATCTATCTTTGTATCTCAATGTTTAAGAATATAATATATGACAATCCCCAAAGCACTATGGGTTATCTATAGGACAGCACAGCAGTGTCTGCCTGCCTGATGGCTCCCTTAAACTAACTGAAACCTCACACTGAGCCATATAATAGTAAATAAATGACATATTGTAAAGTGTTATTCACTTCTTTGTTAAAGCCGACAGTCGGCTCTACAAGTTTAAACAGAGTCCCGGCGGCAAAAGTCGCCGGGAGTCTGTTTAAACAGCCCCGATGCTGGCGACGTACACTGTACGTAGTCAGTCACGAAGGGGTTAAATTGCAACTTGAGCTATGGAGCCTGTTAACAAAAGGCATTTGTCAACTAGCTGTAAATCAATAGTAAGGGAAACAGATGTGAAAGGGAGCCAAAAGCTCCACATTCTGTCTCAAAAAGAAAATGCAGGATATTAACATGCAATATTTCAGACTTGCCGAAAATACATATATATATAATGTAGGAATTGTTGAGTGTGTTACAAAACAAATAGAAATCGCAGCAGCATTGTGATGGGGAGGGTGACGGATGATGATGATGGTCCGCCCTTGAAATGCGTCAGTGAGGATGCACGCTGCTGTTCAGTTGTGTTGTCAGCAGGACGGGGAGCAGAGAAAGTCCCATTTACAGATCATTATCTGGACATTTTATATAATGAGCCGATATAACCCGGTGTGTGTTTTCAGTACGAGTCTTCGCTATTTAACAAATGTTTTAGAATATACATCGCAATGCCGGAGATTTCTATTTCTATGTGTTTTGTAGTTCAGAAAAGATTCCAAGTCTGGAAAAAGCTACAAAGCCGTCATCACTGTTGCTTTTAACGATCACTAAAGGGGCTGATATATAAACATTTCGCCCAGTGTATAGCAGGGTTGCCATCCATGTTGCATTCCCAGCACTAGATGAGGCCGAGGAGCATTGGCCCCTATGTAAATATTTCCCCTAAGGATCGGGTATAAAGTTTCCCCGGAGAGATCTGACACTTTGTATCTCTGTATTTGTATCGTTCAGTTTGATAGGTTAAAGTGACATTAAACCCTCAGATTTTTTTACATAAAACAATACTGTAATGTGCGCCTTACTGTAATCCATGGTAGTTTCCCTTCTCTTTGCTGCTCTTCCTTTTAAATCCGTCTCTCTTCTCATGCTGGGGGAGAACTTCCCTTTGCAGCAGACTGCCTTGTCTCAGGAATGGATACATGGTGTCTGTGTGAAGGTTCACAACCTGAGCCAGCACTACAGGAAGAGGCACTCAGCTGCAAAGGGAAGTTCTCCCCCAGCATGAGAAGACATGAGGATTTAAAAGGAAGAAACTACCATGGATTACAGTAAGGCGCACATTACAGTATTGGTTTATGTTAAAAAATCTGAGGGTTTAATGTCACTTTAACACACCCAGTTACCATATTGTAAAGTCTCTCAATGTTCGGAATTTTGTAAATACATTTCCAGCCATAAAAGCTTTTCGTAGAGCAGGGTTCTCAATGTACCGCCCCAGGGTCCAACTCCGGCCCACGAGCCGGTACTATGTGGCCCGCAGCCAGCTGACAAGTCGGGCACACTGTCACGGACCGCGTGCCCGACTTGCGGGAGCAGCTACACGGTCTGCATCTCTGTCAGCTGCAGACCTCAGAGCTGCTCCTGTCAGCTCTGTCACTTCTGAGCTCCGGCCGAATCATGGATGATTAGTAAGGTCTGCACTAGACCTTACTAATCGCCACTAAATCACCAGGGACTAAGACTTAGAGGCACATTTGCTGCTGTAGTTGGTAAAACCAGAAATAATGTACAAATAGTTCCAGGAACTTAGCAGATCTCTATGAAGTATTGAGCGCAGCTTGTGTGAACGGACCACCTTGAGCAAGTTGTTAGACTCGGGATCATAATCCACAATATTCCCGATACTGAGCCCCGCACCACCATTCTGCGATATTTGTGTCTTCTTGGCGTTTATTGTAAAAACGTGAATCTTTTCTCTTCCAGAAAACTCTACAAGCGTTACGCCTTCCTGCGCTGCGACGACGAGAAGGAGCAGTTCCTCTACCACCTTCTGTCCTTCAACGCCGTGGACTATTTCTGCTTCACAAACGTTTTCACCACCATTAGTGAGTACATTGGGGCGGCCAATATAATGTGAACCGTTCCCTTCCCCAAGCACGGGGCCATCATTCCGCCCACAATCTACTGCATCAAATGTCTCTCATCCCCAAAGTCCAGTAAGCTGCTCTGTTTTTGATATACAATTGTTGACTTATTGGTAAAAGTCAACAGCTTAACCCTCATCTCCATTTTTAACTCCTCCCCCTTCCACTGTTGTGTGCAGAGAGCATGCACAATCTATAAAACAAGGGCAACTAACAGAGTGCAACCTCTATGACCCATCCCCCTCCCCTGACGTGCATGCTTATAACTCAGTCATGCATATTCTGCAAATTGAGGTCTGAATTTGATATCGTAGTTGGTGTGTCTATCAAAGCATGAAGTATAGGGGGGGGGGCCACATCTGCAGCACCTGAAAGCACCCAGGAAGACAGAAGACTGTCAGAAACCACTGGCATATTAGAAGAGATGGTCAGAGACTGCAGGCATGTGGTCCTGCTGAATAGGACAGCGAGAGACTACTAGAGATCGCAGCCATTACTGATCCTTTGTAAATCATTGCTCCCGCTCATGGCCGTCTCTATAATGAGGCTGTTGCCTTAGGCGGCATCTCTATGGGGCACGTGGAGGAAGGGGGCGGCAGGCAGGGAGGCATGGCTGCTCTGCTGCACAATATTTGCTGTGTTCCTGCTGCCCCCTTTCCAGCCAGAGCGTCCCAGGCTGCTAAGATCCAGGTGGGTAGATGTGTAAGGGTCATACACATCTCCCTGCCCAGCTTTTGACAACCCGGGATGTTCTGGCCAGCATCCTGCTCAGCTCCTGGCAACCAATAACGTCAATGCCCAGGAGCTGGGCAGGGAGTTGATGCATAGGCATACCCCGCTCGTGCTTATCATGCACTGCTGCTACCCCCCCGCTTCCTCTTCCCCTGCCTCTGGATCATGATATGGTATTATATGTCCTCCAGGTCAGTGGTTCTCAACCTGTGTAAGCTCAGGACCCACATTTGTCCTCGGTCATTAAGTTGAGACCCAAGTCGTATCGCAATGGAACGCACGGCAGTGTGGGCTGCTGTGCTGGAGCTCCATTCATACGTGCATTGCTTGCACAGCTCCCATGTGCGCCCGTAGAGTAGCCGGGAGCCAGAATGTGATGTCACTCCAGTCCAGGCTCCTCTACAGGACACGCAAAGGAGCTACAGTATAAGCAATGTACATATGGATGGAGCTCCCTCGTGGCCATACCCCTAGCCGGCCCCACCTCAAGTCGACACTTGGCGCCGGGCCGGCATATTTTGAATGGCTGCTTGGTGTAAGAATGGACAGTTCTGCGCTCGGGGGAGGGTAGGGGGAGGCTGAGTAGCCTCTCACCTAGAAAAGTGGAAGGCAGAAGGCGACCCACTGAACAAGTAGTCACGACCCACTTTTGGGTCAAGACCCACCAATTCAGAACCAAGGCTCTAGGTCATATGTTGGATCATGATATGTCCTCTGCTGGCCTCTACTTTGTTGTGCTGATTGTACATTTATAAGAGGTTCTGAGAATGATGAGAATTGCGTCACAACTGCTCACAAAAAAGTGCCCAAAATTAAAAAGTTTTCTTATGTTATAAAGACGCTTGTATCCTATCGGTTGCCATCACATAAATAATATATATATCCTCTTATCTCTCCAGTGATCCCGTATCACATCCTCATCGTCCCCAGCAAGAAATTGGGAGGCTCAATGTTCACCGCCAACCCCTGGATCTGTATCTCCGGAGAGCTCGGTGAGACGGGAGTCCTCCAGGTGCCGCGCAGCATCCTAGAGATGACCTATGAGGTAACACGAGCTGTTAGCAATTCTTCAACCTGTTGTGGATATCGACTTAAAGGAGAACTATGGGGGAACCTTTTTTTATCCCATAGTTCTGTTTAGGGTCACAGGAGGACATATACTAACCTCCTCCCCGTGACCCAAAGCTCGGTATATAGCATAGTGTGGATGCGGGTCTGGCAGCGGCGAGTGTGAGGTGGGGAGGAGGTGCGGCGCGCAGCTTGTGTGGAGCTGTGAACAGGGTCTGGCAGCGGCGAGTGTGAGGTGGAGGTGCGGCGCGCAGCTTGTGTGGAGCTGTGAACAGAGCCAACTAATCAGAGGCCGATTAATCGATGATTGAAAAAGTTGACAACTTTTTCAATAATCGATTATGTCGATTAGTTGTTGCAGCCCTAGATTATTGCCTGCTATATACTGAGAGCGCCGCGGTCAGGATGGATCCCGACAATACCGTAGAGATCCACCCAGCTAGCTGATTGACAGCTGGCTCTGCCTATCTAGTGGTAGAGCCAGCTGTGCCCACCCCCTCCCCCGTTTATTCCTCCAGTCAGCGGATTGGAGTGGGGAATCCCTGCGGGGAGCGGTGACTGACAGTCACTGCTCTCTGCAGGGAGATGATCGGGAAGTGAGCGAGCTACAGTATGTGTTCACTCACTTCCAGATCGAGCCGAGTTGTGACAATGAAACTGCTCTGCTCCATAGGTGCTGTACAGGAGGACGGGGTTCTTTAAAGTGACACTAAACTCCGGGGTTAAATCTTAAAAATCCATTCAAGTCCCTGAACTCTGAACAACAATGTATCTTATTTGTGTGTCACTCGGCTGGAGATCCTCCAATGATCTCTGACACTGTCCTTCCTTCTGGATGGGGGCTACGTCTGTTCCCCATGGTCCCTGTGTGTGTTGTAAAGTAGGCACCGCTCCAAGCTCCGCCCCCGGGATGTACTACAGTCCCAATACAAATTTGAAAACTAAACATGAGATTGTAGTCCATCCCGGGGGGCGGAGCTTGGAGCGGTGCCTACTTTACAACACACACAGGGACCATGGGGAACAGGCGTAGCCCCCCTCCAGAAGGAAGGACAGTGTCAGAGATGATTGGAGGATCTACAGCCGAGTGATACACAAATAAGATACATTGTTGTTCAGAGTTCAGGGACTTGAATGGATTTTTAAGATTTTACTCCGGAGTTTGGTGTCACTTTAAAGAACCCCGTCCTCCACATGTCCTCTCTCTAACATTCTCACTTATACTAAAATGTCTGTTTTCACTCAGCTCCTGTACAGTTGGCTTTGTGCTTGGCTTCTGTCTTTTTATTCTGTAGTCACCGTGTAGTCACTGTGTGTATAGAACAGATTTGTATCGCTTGCTTGTGTAACTTCGAGTCATTCCTCTTGCAGTTCCTATCGGGTTTAGGGGGAAACGATTTGCTTTTTAAATGAGGGACCACGATGACAAATGATAACATTTTATATATCTGCTCCGAGCTCTCCGCATTGTTACGTGACCCCCCGCGTCTCTCCTCTCTCGCAGTGCCAGAATCTCGGGAAGTTGACAACCGTGCAGATCGCACACGACAACTCCGGGCTGTACGCCAAGTGGCTGGTGGAATACGTCATGGTCCGCAATGAGATCACAGGACACACGTACAAGTGAGAACCTTCCGCCTGTCATGTTGGACTGACCGCCGCTCCTCTGCGACCTGTGCAGATGGAATTGATTTTTCACACTGCAGACGACTCAGCTTTGAGGGCTTAGAGAGGACCTGTCAGCTCTTTGCTAAGCTGCAGAGTACACTGCGTCCATTGCATTATGTATTCTGGAGCAGCAGCTCCCCTTCCTCTGCCCGGAGGGGTCC
The DNA here is from genome assembly GCF_000935625.1 of Nanorana parkeri. Taxonomy (NCBI): domain Eukaryota; kingdom Metazoa; phylum Chordata; class Amphibia; order Anura; family Dicroglossidae; genus Nanorana; species Nanorana parkeri. The sequence goes on along the minus strand of NW_017307955.1, from coordinate 196,641 downwards.
TGTAAGGTCACAACCATCAGTTTGCAAAGGAGACTAATGTCAGGGCAAGTCAGCCTTGTGCTGCTTCTGGGGTCTCATAACAATGGATTATGGGATGGGACCAGCCCATCCGTGAGTTACACCTTGGATTTGCTGTGGGATGCTGTTTGCTTTTAGTGAGTTTATGTTCTTGTGGCTCAGTGGGTAAGATGCTCTGTTTTATTGTCTCCACAGGTTCCCCTGCGGCCGCTGGCTGGGGAAAGGGATGGATGATGGCAGTCTAGAGAGAGTTTTGGTTGGGGATCTTCTGACTCCGACTACCGATACAGAAGACAGACCCTGCCGGACGCCCCCTCTGCAGCACTCGCCCGGAATGATCCGGAGACTTGTGGCGATATCGCCCAACAGCCGACCGAGTAAGTAAAACGCTGCGTCCGACTGAGACCCCATAACCCTCTGACAGGCACTAGAAAGAGATTTCACACAGCTGTGTCTATGCACTGCAAGCTTTCATTACGTTGCCTCTGGCAGGTCATATGCCCTTGTGAATCTTCCAGCTTTCAATGTATTGGCTTCCGCTGATCACATGACATCTGCTATCGTTCCCCAGTCATCGTCCAGGGCAGCATGGATTCTCAGAGGCTGCCCTGGACGATTCCTGGAAAATAAGTTACCAGGTACCTAACTTAGGTTTTCACTGCATTGGCTCAGCCTAGTCACATGACTTCATTACTCCACCAGCATTCATTACATTGGCTCTAATTGCTGACATGACATAATCTGTCTAACGGCTACATTGGCTCGGATTGGTCACATGACTTTATCATACTGCAAGCTTTCATTATATTGTCTCTGATCACATGACTTGGTTTGCAATGCAGAATTATTCTCTGTTTTCATTGTAACTTTTTTTGTTTTTCTCAACCAATGAACACTCCGTTATTAACCTCCATGATCTTCCTTCCTCCAACAGAATTAAACACGGGTCAGATCCAGGAGGCCATCGGGGAGGCTGTCAATGGAATTGTAAAACACTTTCACAAACCGGAAAAATTTATCCCGCGGGGATTCCCTTAGACTTGTACATAGAGCTGGACATTGTAGGGAAGCCCTCAGGGGAGGGAAGAGAGCATCAGACTACAGCTATGTTTTTCTATGGAAGAAGGTGGCCAATCGCTGCCCATTGTGCACCACATCCCAGGCCAGTCTCAAAAAACAAACCTCCAAAAACTGATACAAATGTGCTACATTATCTTCCTGGTATTCATATTATTTTGGCTTTTTTATGATTAAATTAGAGAAATATCAGCATATCAAGAAAGATAAAAATTTTAGGGCTGGTAATGATTTAAATTTTCGTGTTCAATCGAAATTTTTTATCGATTTAATTTCGATTAATTATAACGCACATACAGATCCAACTACATTGGCCTATACACATACAGCACAGCAATGACCTATACACATACAGCACAGCAATGAAGTAATACAATGAACTAGGATCACACTAATCCAGCGCGTTATTATTCTGAGTTGCCCAACTCAAGCGGCGGCCATATTGAGTGGGGCACGTTAGATTAATAACGTGCTGGATTAGTGTGATCCTAGTTCATTTTATTACTTCATCGCTGTGCTGTATGTGTATAGGCCAATGTAGTTGGTTAAACTTTGGTAGTAACACTAGGTAGTAACCTCACTGTTCAGAAGTCACCACACAGATTGTGAGTAATATCAGTATCGGAGTTATAAATTAGTAGTAATTACACCGTTCAGTAATCCACAGTATAGGCTATAGGCAATAATCATCAATGGTTATCTCCAGGCATTGAGGGCCTGTTCACACGACGTCCGTTTTCTGTGCTGACCTAGATCCGTACGCTCCTGCACTAAAAATGCATCCCAATGTATCCCTGTGTGTTTTATGGGCTACAGTTCTCACGTGCGCAGTCCGTTCAGGTTATGACAGAAAAATACTGCATGTCACATTTTGTACGGTCAGGAAACGGTCCGGAAACGCATCAAAAACGCGTCAATAACGCACTGCGCTGCAGCTAACATACTGACAGCCCCACTCCAGCAAAAAAAAAAAAATTTGTTTTTTTACTGGAACGCATCAAAAACGCGGCAAAACACATTGCACCGCGTCTGCTGATTTGCACCTGATCAGGACCTGAAACTCATGTGAACAGGCCCTTATAGCATAGTCCAGAATCCACAGTATACCTCATAGGAAATAAGCAGCAGGCTCTATAAGGCTCGGTTCACACCTAGGCGTTTTTCCGCGCTTTCGTACTCGCGGAAAAACGCTCAAACAGGGAAATGCCATTATTTTCAATGTGCATGGTTCCCATCTGGGCGGTTTTCTGCGAGTAAGAACGTGCGGGAAACCGCCCTACGCCCAAAGAAGTACATGTACTTCTTTGGGGCGTTTTGGTCGGGCGGTTCCATTGGGATACAGCCAAGTATCCCTCGGAAATGTGCGTTAAACAAAACGCGCGAAATACGTGCATATTCAATCCGCCTAGGTGTGAACCCAGCCTTAGGAGTCCCCACTAGGTGGTGCTGTTCCCTAAGCAATCCCCACCTCTAGTTATAACGATCAGGATAACGTTTGTAACAGGACTGAGGCCTGGTTCACACCTAGGCGTATTGCATATGCGCGTCTGTTGCGCGTTTTTTTAACGCGATTCGCGGTAAAAAAAAAATCGCAAGACAATCGCGCGTTTCCGAGGGCGGCTTGGCTGTATATCCCAATGGAAACGCGCAACAAAAACGGCCCAAAGTAGTACATGCACCTTTTCAGGCGTGGGCCGTTTTGTAGCGCGTTAGGGATGGGCTGAAATACGCCGAGGTGTGAACCAGACCCATTGAAAACAATCTGGGCGGTTTTCTGCGAGTAAGAACGTGCGGGAAACCGCCCTACGCCCAAAGAAGTACATGTACTTCTTTGGGGCGTTTTGGTCGGGCGGTTCCATTGGGATACAGCCAAGTATCCCTCGGAAATGTGCGTTAAACAAAACGCGCGAAATACGTGCATATTCAATCCGCCTAGGTGTGAACCCAGCCTTAGGAGTCCCCACTAGGTGGTGCTGTTCCCTAAGCAATCCCCACCTCTAGTTATAACGATCAGGATAACGTTTGTAACAGGACTGAGGCCTGGTTCACACCTAGGCGTATTGCATATGCGCGTCTGTTGCGCGTTTTTTTAACGCGATTCGCGGTAAAAAAAAAATCGCAAGACAATCGCGCGTTTCCGAGGGCGGCTTGGCTGTATATCCCAATGGAAACGCGCAACAAAAACGGCCCAAAGTAGTACATGCACCTTTTCAGGCGTGGGCCGTTTTGTAGCGCGTTAGGGACGGGCTGAAATACGCCGAGGTGTGAACCAGACCCATTGAAAACAATGGGATTTTCGTGTTTGAGCGTTTTGTAGAGCGTTCGCCGAGCGTAGAACGCGCTACAAAACGTTCAGGTGTGAACGAGGGCTGAAGGTAGGGTCAGACGACCCAGGCTACTTGCGGTTTCTGGATGTCAGCAGAGTGAGACGGAAACCCACGATGCAGGAGAGGGGTTGAGCTGGAGACCGAGAGCGGCGTCTTCAATGGCGGAGAGATCCGTGACAGCAGGAGAACCAGCACAGCATGCACTGCGCTATAGAAGGACGTCACCGGACTCCTCCCCCCTTCCCTTCGTTAGCCTATGGAGCCACTCAGGGGAAGTGGGGAGGAGTCCGGTGACATCCCGGAAGCGGACGGAGAGGTGAGTATCTATCAAAAAAATTAACGATTAATCGAGGAATTAATCGTTAATTTCTGCAGCCCTAAAAAATTGTGAACTTGGACATTTATAGGAAGTCCCGTGTATCAACAGACAGCCAGGACATTTGACCAAGTAACCTGGCCTTGGGGCGGCAGGGGGAGTAAATCCGGCACTGGCCGTAGCAAGGAAAAAACAAAATGTTACTTTTGCAGACTTGCTTGATTTGCTAATCTGTGTTTAAGGGATATTCATTTTGTATGTTTAATTTGTTAAACAAAGTTCATGTGAAAAACAGGCCATGGCTTTCCTCTCCATGCTCACTGTCATCTCTCCCCTCCAAAGTGCCTACAGATGATGATACAAATGTACAATTCTTGGTTCCTCCCTTATCCCACAATACAATGCCGGGCCCCTGACTGAAGCTGTTGCTATGTGAGAGGTGGGGGTGGGGGGGCTTTTTCAGTCTCTGCATTGTTGTCCACATGGGTACTTCAGGGGGCCTCATGGTGCCCGGGGGGAGGAGAAGCTGGCATGTAGATTCCGCTATGGCTCCATGTTTTGGGGGCTGCAGTTTTGCAGCAGTGCTGGGTTACGATCTGACGTTCTCCATCATCCCGTGGTCTGTACTTTGCCATATTGCCGTTACAGAGGGGAAGTTTGACTTTGCTGCTCTGCGGAGAGGGCGGTCTGGTGTCGGCTCTGGAACAAGTCTTCCAGCACGGATTCAAGTCACCGCGACTCTTCAAAAGCATCTTCATATGGGACTTCCTGGGTGAGGAATGGAAATGGTGGGAGAAGTCCACGTGGTGATGTCCGCTCCTTGCTGGCCTCCTTCTCTCTCACGGCTTATCGAGTCATTCGGAGGAATTCTTCCTTCTTATATCTACAGCTCACCCGATGGAAGATTCTTACTCTGAGAGTTCATGAATCCTCACCAGTTTTCCCCTTTGGACCTCAGAACCCCTCCCCTTACCTCCATAACCCCTCCCCTTACCTCCATAACCCCTCCCCTTACCTCCATAACCCTTCCCCTTACCTCCATAACCCCTCCCCTTTATCTCCATAACCCCTCCCCTTTATCTCCATAACCCCTCCCCTTTCTCTCCATAACCACTCCCTGATCTCCATAACCCCTCCCCTTATCCCCATAACCCCTCCCCTTTATCTCCATAACCCCTCCCCTTTATCTCCATAACCCCTCCCCTTTATCTCCATAACCCCTCCCCGATCTCCATAACCCCTCCCCTTATCCCCATAACCACTCCCCGGTCCCCATAACCACTCCCCGATCTCCATAACCACTCCCCGATCTCCATAACCCCCATGGTCTGTAGTTCATTCTGTAAACTATTTCATGCCCACGTTCATGTTCCCATAGCATCCCGTCCCCCGTTTGGTATTTGTCAATCTATGGGCAATGACGTTCCAGATGTGCGTTGAGCGTCCTGACGAACCTTTTATAAATGGCCCCCATAGACGTGGTTGTATCGGGGCCGCTCTGGGTTTTGCCGCTGGGTGTATAACATTATTGTGTCTTTTCAGAGAAGGCACAAGCACATTACAACGGCCTTGAGTTCAGCGAAGGGGCCCCCGGTGAAGACTGGCAGAAAAGGGCCCGTATCTTCAGCCGCATCATCAACGCCATCAACAGCACTCCTCGCAACATCGGCAAAGACGGCAAGTTCCAGATGTTGGTGTGCCTGGGAGCCCGGTGAGTGCCGACCCGCAATATGCAGATTATTCCCACTAATAATGAACCTTACATCAGGGTAATGGCGGGGCCCCGCTATCAGCAGGG
>NW_017307955.1:186365-190916 GCF_000935625.1 Nanorana parkeri | reverse complement strand
GGGGCACATTGCGGAACCTGGCCTTGGGGCAGCAGAGAGAGTACATCCGGCCCTGACTGTGAGCAAACTTAACCACTGGCATTCTAGCTTCCGGCATGCTCTAGCAAAAATGTCCGCCTTCTCTGTGTAATATTAAAGGAGAACTATGGGGTCAGGGCTTTTCCCCATAGTTCTCCTCAGGGTAACAGGAGGACACAAACTAGCGTCCTCCCGTCACCCTAAGCTCAGTATATAGGGAGCTACAGCTCGCGGTACACTGAGACGCCGGAGCGGATCCCAAGATCGATGTCGAGATCCGCCCAGCTGCGTGAGTGACAGCTGGCTCCTCCTATCTAGAGGCAGAGCCAGCTGTACCCGCCCCCTCCCCCGTCCGTTCCGCCAGTCAGCGCTGGCGGGGAGGGGGGAATCCAGCCCCTCCCCCTGTCACGGCAGACAGGAGGTGAGCGATTGCCGGTATATGTTCGCTCACCTCCCGATCTACTGAGCCGAGCTGTGACAGTCTCATTGTCACAGGTCGGCTAGAACTATGAGGTGAGAGGAAAGCCCCTCCTCCCCCCCTCATAGTTCTCCTTTTAATTTTAGCCAATGGGAACCTTAAATAGAAATTAGTTCATGTCGGGGGAGGATTGGAAATTTTTTTTGTACGTCCAAATTTGAAGTGTAAATCCAACCGGAAGATTCAGTGTTGGAAGGACTGGGGACGGATTACAACAACGGTTTCTGGAGACTTCCCCTCACTTCCTGTCTTTGGGGCAAAAGTTTCACCAGACAGGAAGTCAGGGAAATTTCCTCGGTGCTTGCCCTGCCTCTGAGTACAGAAGTCTCACCGCAGCAAGAAAGGTGGATTGGATCCCGTCCTGGGCAGAACTCCATATTCCACCCGGGTCCATCGTCTATATACCAGTTTTAGACCATTGGCAGGCAGACTTCCTCCGCTGGGGGAAGGGGGGGGGGGGGGGTTCCTACACCCAGAGGTGTTCCAGGACCTGTGTTGTAGGTGTGGGATGCTAGATCTGGACCTCCAGGTACAGGGATCCTCTGGTATGGCCCAGATTCTGGGGTATCTCTGAATCTAAGCTTTCTTAAAGCTAGGAAGTCCTGTGTATCATTGGATGTCATTGGTGTCTATCATTGGATGTGGAAGCAAACTGCTTCCGCTGTCTCTTAAGGCCAGGGAGGAATTCAATGAGAGAGAGACAGTCGGAAAGCAAACAGCTTCTGCTGTCTCTACAGGCCAGGGGTAGGCAACTTCAGCTGTGGTGAAACAAAAATCCCATCATGCCTCTGGGCGTCATGCCTGTAGCTGTCAGAATCTTGCAATGCCTCATGGGATTTGTAGTTGCAATGTCCAGATTGCCTACCCCTGGTATGTCTTGTGTAGTTTTGCTCTCGATTTGTGACCCGCCTCTCAAACACCCTAATTATCTTTCTTTTTTTTTTTTTTTGTTTGTTTCTTCTAGCGATCACTATTTGCACCATTGGATTGCCTTACTGGCCGACTGCCCCATAATAGCACAAATGTACGAGGACGCAGCTTTAATCAAAGACCACACCCTGGTCAACTCGCTCATCCGCGTCCTCCAGACTCTGCAGGAGTTCAACATCACCCTGGAAAGCTCGCTGGTCAAAGGGATCAACATCTGAGCCCTGCAGACGCCAAATCCAGAGATCGATCACTACTGTGCACCCTATCTATGTCCTGAAAAAGATTTTGTACATTTTTTTTATTTTTATTTTTCCTCCTGTCAGTATTCATTTTTGCGAGCGACGAGACGTCCGAAGACTTTATCTATTGCGACACAAATGCACTCAATGTTTGTTTTTGTTTTTTAATATCCATTATTATTTATTATACTATTTTTTGTGTTTTTCGTTGTCCTGACCCTTCCTGCGCAGTCCGTACTTTTATGAAGCGACCTTTTCCCCGGCGCCAGAGAGCGGATGAAGATGAAGGCGGTGATGCTTTCCGTCGGACGGACCTCTGGCGCGGGGGAGGGGGGGGAAATCTCCGACCCCGTTATGCCGAGAGAAATCCCGAGGTTTACTTCATGATGTCCACGGATAGATTAACGATGCTGCTTCATGCGCCTCTGACATGCAATAATACAAGGACGCAGGCTTCGTGCCGATCATCGTCTCTTACCCTCGCCGCTGGCCGATGGGCTCGGTGGTATTTTGCACAGATCAGTTTAAAAGGAAAATAAATACATTTACACAATTTTCCAGGGTTTTGCTTTCTTGTTTATTATCAGTAGTGAGGCACCGATACCAGTATTTTTTTTTCCAGTACTCGCCGATACCGAATACCGATACCGGAAGTCCCATTAAGGAAGCCAGGCGGCGTGTAAAAGACTCGCCACCCGGCTTCCTGATTAGCAGGGAAGCCGCCCCCCATGCTACTCATCACTAGGTGACGGGAAAGCATGGAGCCGGCTTTCCGGCCAATATTGTAATGAAGCGACGCCCGGCTTCCTGATTGGCCGGGAAACTGGCTCCATGCTCCCTCGTCATGAGGTGAAGAGGGAGCATGAAGCCGGCTTCCCGGCCAATCGGAGCGTCATTACACGGCGCCCGGCTTCCTGATTGGTCAGCGAGTCATTACATACTGCCCGGCTTCCTTGTCACAAGTGATGAGGGAGCAGGGAGCCGGCTTCCTGGCCAATCAGGAAGCCGGGCAGTGTGTAATGACTCGCTGCCCAGCTTCCTGATACCGGAGGTATCGAGCTCGGCATCGGAGCATTTGGGCGAGTACGAATACTCTGCACCGATAGCGATACTAGTATCCGTATTGGTGCATCCCTAATTGTTAGCATAGATGCACGGCATTTCCCAGGAAGGGTTTCATGATGGTGACAACAGAAGACCGTGCCAGTGTAATGTGTGTAAAAGTGGCCACTTGCCGTGTGACGGGGTGGCAACACATGAGCACAATTGGGAAACGGGGGGAAGAGCGTTGTCACCCCATAATAGGAACTTCCTGAGCAAGGACCTCCATGGCAGGATCACCGGGGAGATTATTTTAATGGAAGCTGCTTCCATTTTTGGTACTTAAAGCTTTATCTCAATAAATTATATAAAATACATTTTCGGTATGGCGTTGTATGACGGAATAAATGTCAAAGTCCATCAGCGCTGAATTCTGAAAAATGGTCGGGGCAGGAAGGGGGTGTAACACCCCGAACCTCAGGGGGTGAAGCACTTGTATGTATAGTACACCAGGAAGGTGCATTCTGCAAATTATCCACAAGATGGCGCCACTTTCCTCCCTCTCACCTCTGTCACTATGTCATTGTAAATCAGCAACATTATTAAAGTGTCTTTACAGCCAAAGCTTCCTTTATAGTTAGGAGTTACGAAGGGCCGGGACCTGTCCCAAGCTGTGTGTGACTGAGAGACCGTGACGGGAAATCTAAATTGTTAGAGTTGTCACCAGAAGGAGAGGAGAGGATAAATCTTCCACTGACCAAAGCTTTTTTAAGAGGGGAATTCCCCGTACTTTGATGCGTTGGAGTAATTTCCTCTCATTTCCTGTTGTATATCCAGGACAGGAAGTGAAGGGTAACCTCTTCAATGGGAAACAGACAGCAAAAATTAAACCAATCCCTATTCTATTCAAATCTTAAAGGAGAACTATGAGGTGAGTGAAAACCTCTCAGCCTCATAATCTGAGCCGACCTGTGACAATGAGACTGTCACAGGTCGGCTCAGTAGATCGGGAGGTGAGGGAACACATACCGGCGTTCGCTCACCTCTCGATCCTGTCACGGCTCTCTGCCGTGACAGGGGGAGGGGCTGGATTCCCCCCTCCCCACTCCGATCCTCCAGTGCTGACTGGTGGAACGGATGGGGGAGGGGGCGGGTACAGCTGGCTCTGCCTCTAGATAGGCAGAGCCAGCTGTCACTCACGCAGCTGGGCGGATCCCGTCGTCTAAGTCGGGATCCGCTCCGGCTGCGGCGTCTCAGTGTACCGCGAGCTGTAGCTCCCTATATACTGAGCCTAGGGTGACGGGAGGACGCTAGTTTGTGACCCTGAGGAGAACTATGGGGGAAAAGCCCTGACCCCATAGTTCTCCTTTAACCCCGATTGGTTCATTTTATAAATAGAATCAAAGTGCCAAAATATTGACCTCTCTCGGAGCAAATCTCTCCCTTCTGTGCTTTACATCCAGTCTTGTGATTTACAAAGCTCCGCCATAGAGCAGGGCCAGCCCGGTCACCTGACTGATCTCTTCTGCAGGTAAGCAATGCAGACTGGTCACCTACCTGCCCCCAGCCTCTGAGTGGACTGTAAAGGAGCAGTAGTAGGTTGTCAGACTGCTCTCCACCAATCAGCATGTTCCTTGTCCTCACTTGCTCATGCAGCACATCTGATTGGCCCCAAGTACCTCCCTCCCTCTCCTAGTCGGAGCTCTGCTGTGCAGGGACTTACAGGAGGCTGATAGCAAGTCAAATTCAGATACTTTGATTAGCACAAATGTAGGTACTGTCACTGCTGGTAATAATAAAAATACATTTATATTCTAGATTTTGCTCCCTCTGAGTGAAATGTGA
>NW_017307955.1:183839-185521 GCF_000935625.1 Nanorana parkeri | reverse complement strand
GATCTTTATTCCTGACATCGGAGAGCGAGAGGAATAAAACAGTCGGAGCTTTGAGGGCAAAAACCGAGATTTACGGCTGCCATAAAAACCGACAAAAGCAGATTTACAAATCGTCTACATTTCCAGGAACCGAGACGCAGCGGAGCGAATATTAACCCTTTCATGCCGGAGGACACATCCGCGAGCAGAAATCACAACACGGCGCAGCGCGTTCTATCATTTGTACCGTTTTTGCTTTCGTTTCGTGTCTTTTAAGAATCAAAATCTTCAAATGAGTCACAAAAATGACATTTTGTACAAGAGCGCGCACAACGCACACAACGCACACAATGTACAGATTGATCACTGGGGGAGGGGAGACTGAGGAAATGCTTCCTCCTGCCTGCAGCAGACTGATGACTGGGGGAAGGGAGACTGAGGAAATGCTTCCTCCTGCCTGCAGCAGACTGATGACTGGGGGAGGGGAGACTGAGGAAATGCTTCCTCCTGCCTGCAGCAGACTGATGACTGGAGGAGGGGAGAGTGGGGAAATGATTCATCCTGCCTGCAGCAGACTGATGACTGGAGGAGGGGAGAGTGGGGAAATGATTCATCCTGCCTGCAGCAGACTGATGACATCATCTCATACTAGGCCAAGTCACTGACTGGAGCACAAGGACGGCTCGATCATCCGGGTTCTGGATTTCTGGATCTTCTGTGTTATAGTTTTGTGGATCACCCGGGTTCTGGATCTCCTGTGTCCAGTTTTGTGGATCACCTGGGTTCTGGATCCCCTGTACTCCGGTTCTTTGGATCACCTGGGTTCTGGATCTCCTGTTTTCCTGTTCTGTGGATCACCTGGGTTCTGGATCTCCTGTATTCCAGTTTTATAGATCACCCGGGTTCTGGATCTCCTGTGTTTTGGTTCTGTGGATCACCCAGGTTCTGGATCTTCTGTGTTCCAGTTCTGTGGATCACCGGGGTTCTGGAGGTTCTGGATCTCCTGTTTTCCTGTTCTGTGGATCACCCGGGTTCTGGATCTCCTGTGTTCCAGTTTTATGGATCACCCGGTTCTGGATCTCCTGTGCTCCAGTTTTGTGGATCACCTGGGTTCTGGATCCCCTGTACTCCGGATCTTTGTATCACCCGGGTTCTGGATCTCTGTGGATCTGTGGATCACCCAGGTTCTGGATTTTCTGTGTTCCAGTTCTGTGGATCACCGGGGTTCTGGATCTCCTGTTTTCCTGTTCTGTGGATCACCCGGGTTCTGGATCTCCTGTGTTCCAGTTTTATGGATCACCCGGTTCTGGATCTCCTGTGCTCCAGTTTTGTGGATCACTTGGGTTCTGGATCCTCGGTACTCCGGATCTTTGTATCACCCGGTTTCTGGATCTCTGTGGATCACTTGGGTTTTGGATCTTCTGTGTTCTAGTTTTGTGGATCACCCGGGTTCTGGGTCTCCGTGGATCACTTGGGTTCTGGATCTCCTGTGTTCCAGTTTTATGGATCACTTGGGTTCTGGATCTTCTGTGTTCTAGTTTTGTGGATCACCTGGGTTTTGGATCTCCTGTGTTCCAGTTCTGTGGATATCACGGGTTCTGGTGGATCGCCTCTGATTAGTCTTCACTCCATTAACCCTTTGGTGTCAGTCAGGCCCACAGTGAAGGATTCTGGGAGCCCGGGGCACACAGGGCACAGGACTA
>NW_017307955.1:173101-183809 GCF_000935625.1 Nanorana parkeri | reverse complement strand
GGGAGACTGAGGAAATGCTTCCTCCTGCCTGCAGCAGACTGATGACTGGGGGAAGGGAGACTGAGGAAATGCTTCCTCCTGCCTGCAGCAGACTGATGACTGGGGGAGGGGAGACTGAGGAAATGCTTCCTCCTGCCTGCAGCAGACTGATGACTGGAGGAGGGGAGAGTGGGGAAATGATTCATCCTGCCTGCAGCAGACTGATGACTGGAGGAGGGGAGAGTGGGGAAATGATTCATCCTGCCTGCAGCAGACTGATGACATCATCTCATACTAGGCCAAGTCACTGACTGGAGCACAAGGACGGCTCGATCATCCGGGTTCTGGATTTCTGGATCTTCTGTGTTATAGTTTTGTGGATCACCCGGGTTCTGGATCTCCTGTGTCCAGTTTTGTGGATCACCTGGGTTCTGGATCCCCTGTACTCCGGTTCTTTGGATCACCTGGGTTCTGGATCTCCTGTTTTCCTGTTCTGTGGATCACCTGGGTTCTGGATCTCCTGTATTCCAGTTTTATAGATCACCCGGGTTCTGGATCTCCTGTGTTTTGGTTCTGTGGATCACCCAGGTTCTGGATCTTCTGTGTTCCAGTTCTGTGGATCACCGGGGTTCTGGATCTCCTGTTTTCCTGTTCTGTGGATCACCCGGGTTCTGGATCTCCTGTGTTCCAGTTTTATGGATCACCCGGTTCTGGATCTCCTGTGCTCCAGTTTTGTGGATCACTTGGGTTCTGGATCCTCGGTACTCCGGATCTTTGTATCACCCGGTTTCTGGATCTCTGTGGATCACTTGGGTTTTGGATCTTCTGTGTTCTAGTTTTGTGGATCACCCGGGTTCTGGGTCTCCGTGGATCACTTGGGTTCTGGATCTCCTGTGTTCCAGTTTTATGGATCACTTGGGTTCTGGATCTTCTGTGTTCTAGTTTTGTGGATCACCTGGGTTTTGGATCTCCTGTGTTCCAGTTCTGTGGATATCACGGGTTCTGGTGGATCGCCTCTGATTAGTCTTCACTCCATTAACCCTTTGGTGTCAGTCAGGCCCACAGTGAAGGATTCTGGGATCTGAGAACGCTTTTTACATTGAGAAGAGTGAGGCAGAGGATAAAGTGGTCTTGTGTAGCCGGTGAATCTGGCGTGGGTATGCTGTGACTTGTAGTTCCACATCAGCTAGAGAGCTCCTTTTGCTGGGCCTGCTGTGGAACCACAAGTCCCAGCACGCTGACCCCTATCCCGGGCTAACAGTGCATGTCGTGACTTGACTGTAACACAGTGCAGGTCCTCCTCCTTACTCAGAGATGAGTCCACTTGAGGAACTATAAGTTCCAGCATGTCTGGCTAACATGGTAATACAACAGCTTCAGCAAATAATTCCAATTCTATAGCAATTCTATAGCATGGATGTCAGAGACTGCTGGGGGTTGTAGTTCTACCCCACTTGGAAAGCCACAGGACCCCTGTAGTGACCACTGGCTGTTGGGAAACCACAAATCCCAGCATGGCATCCTCCACTTGTGGGTCTCAGGACACCCTGGGGCTTGAAGTTCTGCGCAGATACTAAAAGGTGCTATTATTACAAATACAGTGCTGCTGGTACTTGTAGTTCCCCAGTCAGTGGCAGCCCCATCCAAGCTAGCAATAGAGGAGGGGGTGAGGTGAGGGAAGGAGAGGGCAGAGGCTGGCCTGCTGGTACCTATAGTCCCCCCCCCGGGCTGGGGGAGGGGAGGAGGGGGGTACTCAGAGCCCTGCAGGGGGAGGGAAGGAGGAGGAGGAGAGGCGGCTCATCACTCAGTGCAGCCAGCACAGACGGAGACACAACACATGTCAGCGCTACAGAGAAGACTGACCGACACCGACTGGCACCGGATCCGGAGCGCTGGGGGCAGGAGGGGCACACAGAGGGGTACAGGGGGAGGGAGAAAATCCGGAGACCAGAGGTGGGGGTGCTGAGCAAGCAGGAGGGTTGGGGGTGTCTGCTTCTTCTAGGGTTCGAAGAATATAAAGGGTTCGGGAACTTGTAAGGGATTCGCTAAGTTGTAGGGGTGTCAGAGAATTTGTAGGGGCATCAAATAAGTTACAGTAGTGCCAGATAAGTTATAGGGATGGCAGAGAAATTATAGGGGTGCCGGAGAATTTGTAGGGGTGTCGGAGAATTTGTAGGTGTAAGAAGTTATAAGCGGCACAGGGGGCATTTATATTGGGGTCTGGAGAACGTTCTTGGGGTAACAGACTATTTGTAGGGTTCAGGGTGACGTTTCGAATAATTGTCTGGTAGATGAACAGACTTTGGGAACTCTCTGGCTGGAAGGGGGTGACTTGGGGGCAGAACGGGGTTCACAGGGGAGGAGCCAGGGGTCTCTGAAGGGATCATCCAGGGAGGACCTAATAAAAGTCAAGTCATTATTTGGCCTCTTATAGGGGTGATACGGAGTTTGGGGGTCTATAGAGAAGGGGGTCTGAAGGGGAAAGGTTGTACAAAGGTGAGTTTTAGGGATGATGGAGTTTAGATTTTAGTTTAAATTCAATATTTGGAAATTGAGGGGTCTTAGAGTCAAACCTTGGAGGGGGTAAGAGAAGCTTCAGGAAAAGGACATAGACAGGAAAGTGGTCACCTTAGAGGACAGGATCTGTATACTGAGGGGTCTGTATTGAAGGGTCTACAGCACATAGGGGGGGTAGTAATTTAGGAAGGGTGGGTGGGGTTACGGGGCAGTAATTTAGGAAGGGTGGGTGCGGTTACGGGGCAGTAATTTAGGAAGGGCAGGTGGGGGTTAGCCCAGGGGGAGTTTATAAAGAAGGATCTTCTCAGAGGTGGATTACAAGTGGAGGAGGGGCCAAAACTGAGACAACCCCAGAAGAGCACACTCTGGAGGAAACCCCTGCTTGTTGAAGCTCCTACTAACTTCCTTGCCACTATGGGGTCCCTAGGGGCCCCCCTCCCATTCTTCCTGCTGCTGCTGCCTGTCTGCACTTCTCCGCACCCAGCTGTACGCCCTCATAGCCGTAAGTATCCCAGAATTGCCTCTGTATGTACTTATGCTTTATCAATGACCTTCACCTGCCCTGACGTTGGCTCACCTGGATACATTGCATCCCGTCAAACTTCCTGAAATAAGAACTGCTTGTATTACCTTATATCCACCAATCAGTTTAAAACGTTTTGTTCTTGCCAACCGCTTTTTTAGTCCTCTTGGTTCACAGACAGGTTTTATTTCAGACATCTTGGTAATGTCTAACCCAGTAGGGCTGTTGACTTGAATCAAAATCAGTTCCTTCATTCCCCTGTCAGGCCGCACCAATGTATGGGGAGGTGTCCTGAAGGTGTGTGATTGTTTGTATGCAGGGAGATTGGGGGGTTGTATTAATGTCTTGTTGCTTATGTACGTGACATGAAGTTGTATTACTCCGCAGAAACGTTGCATGGCACTTCATTGTATCTGGTATGCCGTGTATGAGCCCAATTGTCTACAATGTCTTTGTATGATGGAGTAGTACCAGAACCTTCACTGGGAACACCGGAACTCCATCATTGGGAGGTGGGGGGTTCACATACGTTTGGTATAGTGTGTGTATATATATAAGCACACAGTACCCATGTAAGGGGTTAAATGGGTATTTCATGCTAATCAGAATATTGATTGATAGGTGTTTCGCCTG
This sequence comes from Nanorana parkeri, assembly GCF_000935625.1. Classification (NCBI taxonomy): domain Eukaryota; kingdom Metazoa; phylum Chordata; class Amphibia; order Anura; family Dicroglossidae; genus Nanorana; species Nanorana parkeri. The sequence goes on along the minus strand of NW_017307955.1, from coordinate 180,157 downwards.
CTTATAGGCACCCGGTCAGAGATGACAAGCTTCTCCCCACATGGGGCTGTTTGTAAACATTCCTCAGATGAGCCAGTTGTTGTTTACCCAACTTCCACCCCACAGCTCATTAGCTTTCATAGGGCTGTGTAGATCCGGACCCTTATCTGAAATCCACCATGCTGAGGTGGACCAGATATGAGAGGAAATGCTGTCATGGGAACTTCTTCAGTTCAGTGATTGTCTATGGCGGATAGTCTCCATCAGAGGTAAATTCACTTCTTTCACAGCCAGACGATCTCTTTGTTTCCCTGGCTGTAATAACTCTCCTCCTCCTCGTTGTTGGTCGGAAAAACAATTGTCTCTATATTTTTTTAGTAGTGGTGGAAATTTTGGCACCGACACTGTTTATGTTCTTTCACGTAAAGCGTTGGGGTATTGTGATTGGAGAACTGTTATCAGCTCTGTGAAGGAATTTGGAATATTTTACCCCGTGTTCCTCTGCTCCTATAACAATGACTCTGTGATGTCAACGCTCACCAGCTGAGACTTTATAAACTGTCCTCATTGTCCTGCCTGGTATGTGTCCCCTGCCAGCCTTAACCCCCGTCCCGCTCCATGTATTGTCCAGGAGACAGTTTAGTGAGCGGCTAACTTGGGTAACTTAATTCAACGGTAAAATGTTCCTAGAAATAGTAATAACAAAAATTGGATGGGGCGTAAGGGCTGGTCTGAAAAATATCAGTCTGGACAGTGACTTCAGCCAATCAGCTGCTGCCGTTGTTTCGGTAATTTGACAATCGTGCAACTTACGCTGTTAGAATACAATAGATTGGGGGCGGGGGGGGGAGGGCATCAAGAGTTTTTTCTCATTCAGTCCCATGTATGGCCAGCTTTACAGAAGGATGAGTACATGGTCATATTAGATTTTGCCTATCTTCACATGCCAATACATCCGCTTCACCAGAAGTATTTTAGGATTACAGTTCCAACAGTAGATGGCAATTGACATTGGCAGTTCCAAGCTCTACCGTTCGGTTTCTTAGTGGCACCCAGATATTTACCAATGTTCTGATCGAAGTGATGTCACAATTTTATCTACTGGGGACTTCGGTCCACATCCTAGGTATCTAGACCACATCCTTTAGACCCCAGACAAACTATTATCCAATCTCCGCAAGGTACTGAAGACCCCTCAGACTTTGGGTTGGAGAGTGAATTTGGAGGTGCCTGCTTCACAGGCCAGGATTTTTCCGGGTGTACCAAAGATACTGTGAAGGGAATTTATCAAAACTGGAGCAGACAAAATCTGGAGTAGTTGCCCATTTGAAAATGAAAGACAGAGAAGCTGATTGGTTGCCGTGCACAGTTGCTCCAGATTTTATCTGCTCCAGTTTTGATAAGTTCCCTTCTCTGTATGTCAGAAGACTTTCAGTCAGAATTCCTGACTCAGGGAATCGCCCGACTTGTTCACATCCAGGAAAAACAGATAGGTCAAGGATTTATTTTCTCTGAGCCAAGAGAAGGGATCTGTGGGAATAGATGCTCTTTAACCATCTGTGGCCCTTGGATCTGGCCCTACTTTTTCTCTTTCCCTTCTTCCATCAATTGTCTAGAAAATGGGGCAGCTCAAAGGCACGCTGTTCCTCATAGTCCCTTGGTGGCACAGGAGGACCTGGTTCGCCAGTCTACAGAATCTTTCTCTGGCACCACCTTGGTCCCGTCCAAACCAACCAGGATCTAATAGTTCAGGACCCGTTCTGCCACCCCAACACCCAATTGTTTTGTTTGATGGCCTGGCTCTTGAGAGGAACATTCTAAGTGCCAAGGGGATACTCAGAGTAATAAATTCCCTCCTCGAAAGCCATAAAATGACTACCCGAAAGATTTCTGGGAAAACGTTTCCTCCTGGCACAGTCAAAGCAAACATGCTGCCCTGGAGGTACCTGTAATTCCTGAATTTGTACATGATGGAGTTGACGGAAGCAGATCAATTTCTGCGCATTCAGTGTGTCTGGATACTAAGCTTTCAGAAGACTCTGTCATTAAATGATTCTTCTCTCCCCGAGAAAGGTGTTCAGCTGTTGCCCATAAAGTGGTGGCACTGTGGGATCTTCCTAAGGTCTTGGGGGGTTTATCTTTTTCCCCATATGACCCTTTACATGATTCTTCCTCGACAGTTTTGACCCACAAGAATGCCTTCTTCTGGTCATAACATCAGCTGGAAGGATTGGGGATTTACAAGTGTTGTCTATTAAAGAGCCTTATCCCCGATAGGATCATTCTGAAACCCAATGTCCCTCCCTGAAGTGACTTCAAGCTTTCATAGATGACAAGGAATAGTATTGTCATCCTTTTGTAATAATCCCAAGAATGCCAAGGAGGAAGAATTTCATTGTCTGAATCTGCTCAGGTGCCTACTGCGTTACCTGGAAAAAAGAGAATTTAGAAGATCCATCTACCTTTTAGTTGTCTTTAGTGGCCACAAAAAAGGACTCCAAGCCTCTAAGAGCTCAGTAGCAACATGGATTCAATAAACCACTTTATTTATATACAAGAGAGAAGGGCTACAGACCCCATATCAACTAGATCACTGGCAGCTTCCTGGGCAGAAAGATTCAGGTGCCATGGTGGACCAAATCTGTAGAACAACAATATGGCCAAGTCAGAACACCTTTGTGGGACATTACAAAGACGAGGCGCTATCTCCACAAGATCTGACCTTCTGCAGGAAGGTTCTGCAGTCAGTAGTCCCACCCTGAGCTATGCTTATACTTCCTTTTCCTCCTCTATAGCTGTCCTGGAAGATGTCTGGGCATATTCCAACTTAGACTGACTGGTAATGGTATTTTTAGACATTTTCTAGGACAACGCCCCTAGTCCCCACCCTACGGACAGTTCTTCTCTGGTTCTGTTATGTGGGATGATGTTTGATTCTCTGTTTCCATTGTGGAGGTAGCCTTTTAAAGTGACTGCTTGTGTTTCCTGTTGACGTTTCCTGCTTCACATAGCTGTCCTGGAAGAGTCCTAGTAATACCATTAGCGGTAGGTTTCACTGGGAATCTTATTGCCTGTCTCCGTCTCGTATTAGTCCTGGTGTTACTGACACAGAAAGTGATGGAAAATTTGACATTTTACAGGTATCACTGGAACAGAAACAGAGGGTAAATCTTTCAATGGGAACACTTGATCCAGTGACAACTGTCTAAGAGGGGATTTCCCTCATTGTACAAAGATTTCCTCTGATTTCCACAACCAGTGAAGTCCAGTCCAGTGAAGGTAAATCTCCCTAATAGGAAACAGAACCCTCAAAAAGTTTTAACCAATCCCTTCTCTACCCAATATAATAAAATTAAAAAAACTAGGGCTGCAGCTAACGATTATTTTCATAATTGATTAGTTGCCCGATAATTTTTTCGATTAATCGATTAGTTGCATTAAAAAATGATATCTCTATCTCTGCCCCCCCAACCAACTAATTGATAATGAGAATAGTTGACAACTATTCTCATTATCGATTAATCAATTAGTTGGTTACAGCCCTAAAAAAATTCAAAGTTTTGGTTTTAGATATCCTTTAAATTGTAATTTTATAATTTGAATTTCTGTAGATTTTCTCTGGAAGGGCAGACAGAATGGCAGATGGTATTTAGTTGTCGCCCATGATGGTAGCTCAGCAGCAACACGGAGATTAGTCTGTCAACTGTAAAAGGTTGCCACATGTGTGCAGTAGATTGGTGGCGCAGTGGGACACGTCATGCGCTAAACGTTGTGTGACTTTGTGCTTTTGTTGTATTCTGGACTGTGCATTGTATGGACCTTCTCAGTGACTTTCATCCTCCGGAGTGCTGAATGAACGCTGTGGTCTTACCTACTGCCGGATTTCACAAACATTTGCAATGTAAAGTGGAAATTTGCAGTTGAATATACTCGGCAAATGTTTACTCCATTTGCATTTCATTTGAATGTTTATTGTGGGAATTAGCTGCTGAAATGATAGTCGGTGAACCTTCTTCAGGCTGACGGAGGAACTAGATTTTGTCTTCATTTCCAAGCTCTAGAATCTGGTTGGACCCACTTTTGGCTTTAGAGTTCTTCATGGTTCAAGTTCAATAACGTGCTGAGTATATCTGTTCAGGCGATTCAGTACCATCACCGTGTTCCTGTAGACATCCAGCACCCTCTGACAACCTTCTGTTCCTCCTCCTCCTGAAGGTCTCATGGTGTAGCCCAAATTCTGATCCTCCAGCTGCATGTTGCAATGAAATTGAGATTTGTCAGACCAAGCAATGTTTTTCCAGTCTTCAGCTCTGCAGGTTTGGTGGTCTGGAGCCCTCTGTGGCCCCATGTGCTAAAGGCTGATGGGACACTTGCCCCCCTGTAGTCCTTCCTCTTCAAGGCTCCCCACGTTGGGTGTTCAGAGATGGCCTTCTGGACAGCACTGTGGTAAAGAGAGGTTATTGAAGCAATTGTAGACTTCCTGTCAGCCTGAGCCAGTCCCACCATTCTCCTCTGAACTCTCTCGTGTAGAAGGTGCTCATGGAATGTTTTGGCTCCACTCGGTGTAAACGGAATCTCTAAGGTTGTATATGTGAAGATCCATAGAGGTGGCAGTGTCTGAGATGCTGCAACTGCCACTTCTTCCACCAACAAACCTTCCACAGTCAAAGTCACTTAGAAGAGGGACGTTCCTCAACTACTCAACCTCTTCGTCCATGTCCACAGGCTTTATCCACGTTGGGTTGTAGTCACATGATGCACTTTTTGGCTATTTCCATACTGGATTTTATAGCATCCTCACTGTCTGTGTAGCCAAGTGGAGGTGGTTGCACTCTAAACACATTCTTGTTATGTATTTTACTATTACTGTCTGAATACACCCATGGCCTGCGTAAATCAATGTGGACCCAATCAGTACACTGCCATTGTGGGGGGCATGAGACCCAAACCCAACTTCTCACAGAGTTCACAGTAGGAAATTCTTTTCGCTTGCCTGCTGCACACTGATCACTGGGGGAGGGGAGACTGAAGAAATGCTTCCTCTTGATTGCAGCACACTGATCACTGAGGGACGGGATACTGAGGATATGCTTCCTCCTGCTTGCAGCAGACTGATCACTGGAGGAGGGGAGACTGAGGAAATGCTTCCTCTTGATTGCAGAAGACTGATCACTGGGGGAGGGGAGACTGAGGAAATGCTTCCTCCTGCCTGCAGCAGACTGATGACATCATAATCAGAAGCCAAGATGAGAAATAAGAAGATTTCCCCCATAATGACCACTGCATTTTATTTGGCACCCGCTGTTCCTGTTTGGGCCCTCATGTCCCTTTTTCGGCCCCCATTGTAGGGAATGAGCTGTGGCCCGCTTGCCCTCCACTTGTTCAGCTGTGACATGGCCTCTCTGGGGACTTATTTATCAAACTTGTTGTCTCTTTGTATTTGAACTGATTTCTTCCAATACGCAGATAAATCATCATAAACGGAAAATCATGTTGACCAAAAAAAAAAAATGATACAAAGTAAACAAATGGGTCAAAAAAATAAACTCGGAGGACAGAAACGATCCCGCCGGAGACGGAAATAATGAACTAGATCGGGAGGAGAAGAAAGAAAATTTTGTGGAATAACGGATGAAAATTCTTTATGAATCTGAAGAATAATCTACAGAATGTGTTTTGTTGGGTGAATCTCATCGTATTAGAGTGCACTGAAGGTTCGGCCCGCTCAGCTTCGTGACTAGGTAATGTGTCAGAACCGATAAGGACGCGGCGTCCTATCAGTTTGGAGCCGTTCCACGCCGGCCCGGGCCCAGCAGAAAGCCTCTTCTATCTGTCCGATGCCCCTCCGGCGTGCCAGGCCCGAGGAGAGACCTCCGCATCCCGGGCCCCCTCTCCCGCCCAGACACTCGGCCTTTTCATCGCACCTTTTCCAGACGCGGCTCTGCGGTGAACTCCCGACAGTCAGACAAATATTCCCCCTTCTCTGTAAATCATTCACGGATCACTGAGGTGCTTATATTATCTGCGAGTACTTATATTGTGCTGCTAATGAAACGGATCTCCTGAGGGAAGGGGGCGCCGCTGCCAAATTCGGCTGATGCCCGGGAAGGGGGGGTTAGGAAGATTTGTTGGTACTGCCCCCACACTACTCACCAACCAAAGTCCCATTATTTCTGCATATTTGGTGTAATTTTTGTCATCCACTCGCATTGATCTTTATTTCCTGAAACCGGTTAATGTGCGTTTCTAATTCATGCAAATATAATATATTTACAATATCAACATTTATATCTATTTACTGCACATTGTGGGCGATCGTACTGGGGAGCGCTGATGATATACAGAGACATGTGTTTTACCCTTTAACTGCCAATAACATATCCCATACACATTGGCTGTCTCCCTCCCAGGTAGCCAGTGACATATTCCATACACATTGGCTGTCTCTCTCCCAGGTAGCCAGTGACATATCCCATACACATTGGCTGTCTCTCTCCCAGGTAGCCAGTGACATATCCCATACACATTGGCTGTCGCTCTCCCAGGTAGCCAGTGACATATCCCATACACATTGGCTGTCTCCCTCCCAGGTAGCCAGTGACATATCCCATACACATTGGCTGTCTCTCTCCCAGGTAGCCAGTGACATATCCCATACACATTGGCTGTCTCCCTCCCAGGTAGCCAATTACATATCCCATACACATTGGCTGTCTCTCTCCCAGGTAGCCAGTGACATATCCCATACACATTGGCTGTCTCTCTCCCAGGTAGCCAGTGACATATCCCATACACATTGGCTGTCTCCCTCCCAGGTAGCCAATTACATATCCCATACACATTGGCTGTCTCCCTCCCAGGTAGCCAATTACATATCCCATACACATTGGCTGTCGCTCTCCCAGGTAGCCAGTGACATATCCCATACACATTGGTTGTCGCTCTCCCGGGGAACCAATGACTTATCCCATACACATTGGCTGTCTCTCTCCCAGGCAGCGAATGACATCTCACATACACATTGGCTGTCTCTCTCCCAGGCAGCGAATGACATCACAAATTCCAATAGGCTGTCTG
>NW_017307955.1:160127-172947 GCF_000935625.1 Nanorana parkeri | reverse complement strand
CACATTGGCTGTCTCTCTCCCAGGCAGCGAATGACATCTCACATGCACATTGGCTGTCTCTCTCCCAGGCAGCGAATGACATCTCACATGCACATTGGCTGTCTCTCTCCCAGGCAGCGAATGACATCTCACATGCACATTGGCTGTCTCTCTCCCAGGCAGCGAATGACATCTCACATGCACATTGGCTGTCTCTCTCCCAGGCAGCGAATGACATCTCACATACACATTGGCTGTCTCTCTCCCAGGTAGCGAGTGACATAGGAAATACTTTGCGGCTACAGAGGGGTTAAAATAAGTTGGAGGTTTTGGGTTGCGGATCCAATAGAAGTGTTCTGATTACTTGTCCATACTTTAAAAAGTGAGTATCTAGCCCCAGTGTCTCCATACATATAAAGTGGACCTGTCCCCAACTGGGCATGTCGGCCTCTTGTGACAGTAGGAGAACCCAGATATCTGTATAAAGTGGACCTGTCACCAACTGGGTATGTCAACCAAATTGCTGACAGTAGTGAAGATAAAAACTGAAGGAATAAGAGAAACACTCAATGAAATAGTAAGTAAATAGACTCATACACACATGGCCTGCACATACAATGTACATAGACTCATACACACATGACCTGCACATACAATGTACATAGACTCATACACACATGACCTGCACATACAATGTACATAGACTCATACACACATGATCTGCAAGTAGATTAGGGCCTGCAGTAACTCTGACGTGTAAACACACTCACGCTCACTCACGGAGGTTTGCAGCTGACGCTAAGGCATGTTGAATTCTCTAAACCCGGTTCTCATGCCCCGGAGTTGGCACTTAAGGTCTTGTTCCCACCATAGCACATGCGTTTAACCCATCGCTTTCCACCGCCGGGCGCCCTTGCAATGTATTGTGCTGCAGAGTGTTTTTAATATGCACCGCAGAGCTGCTTCAACTTCCCTCCTTCCAGCGCATGCTGCGACGCAATTGGAAACGCTGCGATTAAATGCGACCTGTCCTGTTTGGTACTTTGCCTGACTTTGCGTTGTGACCACGTTGAGCTCTGCAGCCCAGCGCTAGTGAATGAGCCCTCAGGACATGTTCACACCAAATGCAGACCGGATCTGCAGGAGCTTCTGCACACGCAGTGCACTGTTTTTTGCCGGGCCATTTTTTGTGTGTGCCTAAAATGGGCTTTCAGTGCGTTCCAGGGAGTTTTGCATGCGTTTTAGTGCGTTCCAGAGCAGAAAAAAATAGGGCGTGCTGCAGTTTTTCCACATGCTCTGGAACTGGTGTGAACTAGAACCCAAAATACCATTTGGAATACATCGGACGCAGTTTTGATCCGTTCTGTAACTGCTCTGCATCTGCTCCGCGCTTGGTGTGAACGAGCCCCCTCAGCGTTCAGAAACGGAGACGTTTCCCAAAACATCCGAGGTCCCCATTTCCCGATGCTCTCCCTTGACGTTTGGTGATTGTACGCGGTCGGCGAGATCCCCTCTCGCGCCGTAGCAGCCATTCGATTTGGTTTCTGCCAGCGGTGGGTACAGTCCACCTTTCAGGTACTTGTTGCGCGGGGGCTCGCGTTTTCTTTCGGGCGCTGTGACGGTCGGCTGTGCACGACTCCGCCGCATATCATTTTTTTTCCCCCTGACATTTCTCTGTGAAAGGAGAACAAGCGTTTCCTCTCTAATCCCCACAAAGGATCCTGTATTCCGTCCTCGCCGCGCAGAATTCCAACAAACACTCCACACATCTCCGACCGGCCAAGTTCAACTTTCCGGAGAAGTTTTCCCCGCAGACACGTTATTTACTGGGTGCCGTCACGGCAGAGTTTCTGGAGGCCGCCATTTTTTTTCTCTCGACTGTGGCAGGACGATTGGGTGGAGGGACGCTTTAAAGTGTATCTAAAACCAGATGTTTTTTGCTTAGTTTTGGATGGAGTTGGGAAGGGGCGGAACTGCAGTTCATCACCAGCCATGTGGTTAGCGCTTCTGCCTTGCAGCACTGGGGGTCCATGGTTTGAATCCCGGTCAGGACACCGTTTGCCTGGAGTTTGCATGTTCTCACTGTGCTGGTGTGGGTCTCCTCAGGGTACTCCTGTTTCCTCCCACATGCCAAAGACATGCCGGAAGGTTGATTGTCTCCGGTCTAAATTGTTCCTGTATGTATGTGAGATAGGGACCTTAGATTGTAAGCTCCTTGGGGCAGGGACTGGTGTGAATGACCAATATATGTAGCCCTATATAAATGCCTGTAAGAACTAAAATGTGACTTCATGTATTAAAGGAGAAGTATGGGGTCAGTGTTTTCCCCATAGTTCTCCTTAGGGTCACGGGAGGACACAAACTAGCGTCCTCCCGTCACCCTAGGCTCAGTATATAGGGAGCTACAGCTCGCGGTATACTGAGACGCCGCAGCCGGGACGGCCCCCGACATTACTGTCTGGATCCGCCCAGCTGCGTGAGTGACAGCTGGCTCTGCCTATCCAGAGGCAGAGCCAGCTGTACCCGCCCCCTCCCCCGTCCGTTCCGCCTGGCCGCCATTTTTTTTCTCTCGACTGTGGCAGGACGATTGGGTGGAGGGACGCTTTAAAGTGTATCTAAAACCAGATGTTTTTTGCTTAGTTTTGGATGGAGTTGGGAAGGGGCGGAACTGCAGTTCATCACCAGCCATGTGGTTAGCGCTTCTGCCTTGCAGCACTGGGGGTCCATGGTTTGAATCCCGGTCAGGACACCGTTTGCCTGGAGTTTGCATGTTCTCACTGTGCTGGTGTGGGTCTCCTCAGGGTACTCCTGTTTCCTCCCACATGCCAAAGACATGCCGGAAGGTTGATTGTCTCCGGTCTAAATTGTTCCTGTATGTATGTGAGATAGGGACCTTAGATTGTAAGCTCCTTGGGGCAGGGACTGGTGTGAATGACCAATATATGTAGCCCTATATAAATGCCTGTAAGAACTAAAATGTGACTTCATGTATTAAAGGAGAAGTATGGGGTCAGTGTTTTCCCCATAGTTCTCCTTAGGGTCACGGGAGGACACAAACTAGCGTCCTCCCGTCACCCTAGGCTCAGTATATAGGGAGCTACAGCTCGCGGTATACTGAGACGCCGCAGCCGGGACGGCCCCCGACATTACTGTCTGGATCCGCCCAGCTGCGTGAGTGACAGCTGGCTCTGCCTATCCAGAGGCAGAGCCAGCTGTACCCGCCCCCTCCCCCGTCCGTTCCGCCAGTCAGCGCTGGATGATTGGACAGGGGAGGGGGGAATCCAGTTACTCCCCTGTCACGGCTGTCTGCAGGGATAGATCGAGAAGTGAGCGAGCGCCGTTATGTGTTCGCTCACTTTCCGATCTACTGAGCCGACCTGTGACAGTCTCATTGTCACAGGTCAGCTCAGATTAAAGTTCATAGTTCTCCTTTAACTTGGATGGAGCAAAGACGAGTCGGAAGCTCTCTCAGGTTTTTATTGTTCAAGATGTAAAAAACACAACAGGGACGCCAGACCACATGGTGAAAGCAGCTTTAACGATTCATCATATGATCACCTAGAACACCAAACGCGTTTCGAGGGCTCAAAACACCCCCCGCCCCTTCATCAGGGCTACAAAATAAATACAAAGAAAAAATAAAATATATATATAATGTATAAATGTATACTGCTTAAATATATTGTATATAAATATGTGTATGTAAAAAGGCAAGAGGCAAAAACAGTCAGAATGCCTGCGGGTGACGCCCCCCATAGTCTCCGTCGTTGGGCTCTTCTGAAATATTATATAATGTTTTGTATTCGCAGCTGTCGATGAGTGCGCGCTGGGATTGGACAATTGCCACATCGACGCCATATGCCAAGACACACCCACTTCATATAAGTGTATATGCAAAGCCGCATTTAAAGGGGATGGCACAACATGTGAAGGTGAGGCGTGTTTAAGGTTTCCTGACATGCTCATTGAGACAACAGCATGCATGTGAACGAATAGGCTGCATTCTCAGTGATGTCACCGGTCTCTGGTGAAGGGATAGGCTGCACTCTCAGTGATGTCACCGGTCTCTAGTGAAGGGATAGGCTGCACTCTCAGTGATGTCACCGGTCTCCAGTGAAGGGATAGGCTGCGCTCTCAGTGATGTCACCGGTCTCCAGTGAAGGGATAGGCTGCGCTCTCAGTGATGTCATTGGTCTCTAGTGAAGGGATAGGCTGCACTCTCAGTGATGTCACCGGTCTCTAGTGAAGGGATAGGCTGCACTCTCAGTGATGTCACCGGTCTCTAGTGAATGGATAGGCTGCGCTCTCAGTGATGTCACCGCTCTCTAGTGATTGGATAGGCTGCATTCTCAGTGATGTCACCGCTCTCTAGTGATTGGATAGGCTGCATTCCCAGTGATGTCACCGCTCTCTAGTGATTGGATAGGCTGCATTCCCAGTGATGTCACCGCTCTCTAGTGATTGGATAGGCTGCATTCCCAGTGATGTCACCGCTCTCTAGTGATTGGATAGGCTGCATTTTAAGCTTTGGAATGTTCTCTTTATATTTTCTTATTCCAGTTACGATGATCTTCAGTCTAATTAAAAAGCCAGATGCTGATTTTAAAACCGTGACATTTTTGTATTGTAATTGTATAAACTAATTACTGTAACATTATAAAAGTTTGAGTGTGTAGGAGAAGCGCAATATATGAATCAGTCATTGCAGGATTAACCCTTTGTGGTGACTCAGGGACCGGCTCATTAATCAGTGTCTGGCCCCCTGACAGAAGCCACTCTGCAGACACTTCAGAATGGAGTGCAACAAAAACAGGACATTTGCAAGACAATGAGTGGGATCGGAGGGGGACGAGTGTTTTCTCTGGTGTCAGTGAGCTGTGAAGGCCGCCATAAATCCATCACACTAACTGCTGCTGCCTTTATCCCGCAGACATTGATGAATGTGATAATGAGTACAATGGTGACTGTGTTCACGAGTGCACCAACATCCCCGGGAACTACCGATGTACGTGCTACGACGGCTTCCAGCTGGCCAATGACGGACATAACTGTGGCGGTAAGTTGGGGTTTTTGATTTTTTTTTTTTATTGTTTTGACTTATGAACAGAAAGATACATTGTATCAGATGGATAGTTCCCTCGAGTGAGACATGTTCTATTTGTTACAAGTTATTCGCTCGGTCTTCTCTCATGCTGCACCTTTACTTTCTTACCCTCTCCACCCTCTGCCACAATGTCCACCAATACTGAGCTCTTCCAGGACTCCCTAAAATACCTCTTAAGCTGAATTACACACAAGCTTTGCATATCACTCAGAGGTTCCAGCAGTAAGATTTCCCCCAGTAGTTTGTGTCTCTGCCCCTCCCACAATGGTGAGATTTCCTCCAGTAGTTTGTGTCTCTGCTCCTCCCACAATGGTGAGATTTGCTCCAGTAGTTTGTGTCTCTGCCCCTCCCACAATGGGAGATTATCGTACGATAATCGTGCAGTGTATGGGCACCTCCCACAATGGTGAGATTTCCCCCAGTAGTTTGTGTCTCTGCCCCTCCCACAATGGTGAGATTTCCTCCAGTAGTTTGTGTCTCTGCTCCTCCCACAATGGTGAGATTTGCTCCAGTAGTTTGTGTCTCTGCCCCTCCCACAATGGGAGATTATCGTACGATAATCTTGCGGTGTATGGGCACCTCCCACAATGGTGAGATTTCCCCCAGTAGTTTGTGTCTCTGCCCCTCCCACAATGGTGAGATTTCCTCCAGTAGTTTGTGTCTCTGCCCCTCCCACAATGGTGAGATTTCCTCCAGTAGTTTGTGTCTCTGCACCTCCCACAATGGTGAGATTTCCCCCAGTAGTTTGTGTCTCTGCCCCTCCCACAATGGTGAGATTTCCCCCAGTAGTTTGTGTCTCTGCCCCTCCCCCAATGGTGAGATTTCCCCCCAGTAGTTTGTGTCTCTGCTCCTCCCACAATGGTGAGATTTGCTCCAGTAGTTTGTGTCTCGGCCCCTCCCACAATGGTGAGATTTCCCCCCAGTAGTTTGTGTCTCTGCCCCTCCCACAATGGTGAGATTTCCTTGCAGTACCTTTCGGGTGAGGTTACCCAATCAGTTGGCTTTGTAATGGCCTCAGTAGGTAGGTGGACCTGGACGTTCTGGTGGGAAGTTCTGGGGGGAGATCTGGTGGCAAATTCTAGTGGGGAGATCTGTTAGGAAGTTCTGGTGGGAAGTTCTGATAGCAAGGTCTGGTGGGGGGATCTGGTGGGAAGTTCTGGTGGGGAGATCTGGTGGGAAGTTCTGGTGGGAAGTTCTGGTGGGAAGTCCTGGTGGGGGCATCTGGTGGGAAGTCCTGGTGGGGGCATCTGGTGGGAAGTCCTGGTGGGGGCATCTGGTGGGAAGTCCTGGTGGGGGGATCTGGTGGGAAGTCCTGGTGGGGGGATCTGGTGGGAAGTCCTGGTGGGGGGATCTGGTGGGAAGTTCTGGTGGGGGGATCTGGTGGGAAGTTCTGGTGTGGGGATCTGGTGGGAAGTTCTGGTGGGAAGTCCTGGTGTGGGGATCTGGTGGGAAGTTCTGGTGGGAAGTCCTGGTGTGGGGATCTGGTGGGAAGTTCTGGTGGGGGGATCTGGTGGGAAGTCCTGGTGGGGGCATCTGGTGGGAAGTTCTGGTGGGAAGTCCTGGTGTGGGGATCTGGTGGGAAGTTCTGGTGGGGGGATCTGGTGGGAAGTCCTGGTGGGGGCATCTGGTGGGAAGTTCTGGTGGGAAGTCCTGGTGTGGGGATCTGGTGGGAAGTTCTGGTGGGGGGATCTGGTGGGAAGTTCTGGTGGGAGATCTCATTTCTCAGGTTCCTGAGGGATATAATTATGAGATTCATCTTGGCAGAAACCTCTCAGAACTGAACGATTTGGTTAGATTTGGCTTTTGAGGTCTGTGAGGACAAATGGCAGTCAGGAGTTGAGCGGCGATCCTCAGTGCAGGGACACTATAAAGTTTGATGAGGTCAGTCCTCTTTGAAGATGCAAATCAATGGCTTTTATGAGGGTGAGTTGTTGTCACACATTGTCACCCGGCCATTCAGAGGAGACACAGCCGGGCTATTTACTCTGCTAAATGAGGAGGTTAATAAGTGTGACTGCAGAGCAATAAAGCACTAGAGACCCTCTATAGAGGGGGAAGCCAACCCCTTCCGACTGGTATATGCCTCTCTGGGGGCAGTTAACCCCCGTGCTACTGGTCTATGCCTCTGGGACAGTTAACCCCTTTGCTACTGGTACATAGTACTTGACCATTTAACACCAGTACACAGAACTGTATTACATTCCATCTTCTTCTATATGCGTTGTTAACCCTTCCCTGTTAGAATGTATTATTACATCATGGAGTAATGTAACCCTTTCAATGCCTGTACATTTCTTATAGGGATGATACCCTCCCTTCCCCCACATGCTTATTCCCTTTACACTGTATTAGGAGGCATACATAACCTTTTATTTGCCATTATATATCATTTACACAGATACATTGTATTAGAAGGAGCAATTACAATTTCAGCGGCTGATGTATTGCACAGTGTGGAGTAATGGACCCATTCATACTGTAATTTAACCCTTTCTTGGCAACACATTGCCTTAAATGCGTAACCCACCCGAGCCCTGCGGATACGTTGTCATTTTAGCGCTATATAGAACTCATCGTATTTTGCTGTATTCTGGTGGCCTAATAACCCTTTTCCTTGCCAGCGTTGTGCGTTAGAAGAGACTTTTGCTCCGTCGCTGTCAGTGCAGAACACGTGTAGTTAACTCCTTCACTGCCGTTACATCGTTTTTAGGAAGGCTAATTAATCACCGACAGCGACGGAGCAAAAGTCTCTTCTAACGCACAACGCTGGCAAGGAAAAGGGTTATTAGGCCACCAGAATACAGCAAAATACGATGAGTTCTATATAGCGCTAAAATGACAACGTATCCGCAGGGCTCGGGTGGGTTACGCATTTAAGGCAATGTGTTGCCAAGAAAGGGTTAAATTACAGTATGAATGGGTCCATTACTCCACACTGTGCAATACATCAGCCGCTGAAATTGTAATTGCTCCTTCTAATACAATGTATCTGTGTAAATGATATATAATGGCAAATAAAAGGTTATGTATGCCTCCTAATACAGTGTAAAGGGAATAAGCATGTGGGGGAAGGGAGGGTATCATCCCTATAATAAATGTACAGGCATTGAAAGGGTTACATTACTCCATCACTGCTTACATGGTGTTAAAAGGGGGACTGATCACTCAGGGAATATATAGTGGCATTAAAGGGAAATACTTCACCCTTTAAGGTGGCCATACACTCTACAACCATCGCAAGACTTTAGTCTTGCGATGGTTGTAAAGGGATTAAAAAAACGTACGATCTGCCTATCTTGGACAGGCAGATCGCACTCTCGATCATCGCAAGCCCGCCCTCCTGAGGGGCGGGCTTCCGATGACCGCAATGCTGAACGGGCAGTGTGCGCGTGCGCACACCGGCCCGTTCAGCATTTATCTTCCGAGCACCGTTCTAACCAGCCGAGAATCGTACGATTCCCGGCTGGTTTTCGAACATGCTGGTTCGACAGAAGACGTGCGACCGTACAGTAGAAACGGTCGCACGTCTCCGTTCACACTGCTCGATTATCGTACGAAAGCCCGATCGCATACGATTATCGTACGATAATCGTGCAGTGTATGGGCACCTTTAGATTGTCTTTTATTAAAGGGATCATTAACCCCATCCTGGCAGGCAACTTATATATCTGGAGAATGAGCTTTATTGCTAGTGTGTACATTGTGTTATAGGCAAGGAATTGACAATGCATTGTGTTGTAAAGAGTAATTAACCCCTTCACTTTCCGGTACTTTGTAGTTTTAGGGGCAATTACTCCTTTACTGCTTACACATTGTGTTACAGGGTGCAATTAACCCTTTCATTGTCAGCACTATATTATGGGGTCTTTTACTGTACATGAGCTAAAATATCAGTCAATAAACCTCGTCCAATGCAGGACTTATCATTACCAAAGCTTGTGGACTGGAAAAACTGAGCCATTCCCATACGTCTCTGTACAGAGGAGCTTACACTCTAATGTCCCCCCACAGTCACATCAGTCTCTGTATAGAGGAGCTTACACTCTAATGTCCCCCCCACAGTCACATCAGTCTCTGTACAGAGGAGCTTACACTCTAATGTCCCCTCCCCCACAGTCACATCAGTCTCTGTACAGAGGAGCTTACACTCTAATGTCCCCTCCCCCACAGTCACATCAGTCTCTGTACAGGAGGAGCTTACACTCTAATGGTCCATCTCTCTTTTCTTTTCTAGATGTAAACGAGTGCCTGTCCAACAATGGGGGGTGTCAGCAGACGTGTGTGAACACTTTGGGAAGCTACGAATGCCGCTGCAAAGATGGCTTCTTCCTCAGCGACAACCAGCACACGTGTATTCATCGCTCTGAAGGTGAGAGGGGAAGGGCACCGCACAAGTAAACGTCTAGATGCTAAACCTGGGAGGGCAATACTTTTTTCTCCAAAAAATTGTTTGCAGGCTTTTATTGCTGTGTGCCTCCATTGGCGAGATTCACCTTTCCAATTTGTTCTGGTGACTATTGTCTCTGGGACTGAGAGTGAGGAAAGATCCTACATTTTTACTTGCCATCAGACCAGGAATAGAGGGGACACCTCTTCCGGTGACAACGTTCTAGGAGTGGATTTTCCTGACTTTGGTGAGATTTCCTCTCACTTCCTGTAGTTTCCACGAGACAGGAAGTGAGAAATCTCCTCCAAAAGTGCTTTTAATCCTTCTCTACATCATACAAAATGACGAGAGTACATTTCGGCTCTCAGCTGCAGTTTGAGTTTTGCTGAGATGAAGCCCTCCTGTTCCTTCCCCTCTTCTCCGGGACAAACTCCATTCCTGTGGCGTTAGAAATCTGACTTGCCTCTCGTCCTTTCTTTCGGATATTTGGTGCGGACATTTGTCTGGAAATGCATTGAGCCGTCTCCTTTCATTGTGCCGGTAAATAAGGTGTCGTTGAATGCGTTCCCTCATCCATTCGCCTTTCACCAATCGCTTGTTTTATGCGTGTTCAGTGAACTTTATTGCGCTACCTGCTAGAGAGAGGGGGCCCCCTTCCCCGCAAGCTTGAGTGCGTCCAAAGAAATCTAAATTCACGCACACCTTCTCTTTTCATGCCGCACCGCCGTTCTTTTAGGCTCGTTAAGTGATTAGGCCCCTCCGCCGCACCACAACAGAGGCCCCCGAGCTGACAAAGCCGTGTTGTTTTTAGGGCACGCTCACATTTGTGAAGACTCCCCCTTGTGTTTTTTATTTTAAGATTCCAGAAACATTAACATCTGTTCTCCACTAAAATGACATCAGATGTCGGCGGCATAACCAAAATATCGCCGCGTTAACCAATCAGAGGAGGGAAAGACATGGATGGCCAACACATTACATATACAGTGCGTTGGTTGGGTCCGCTGTCTTATAGGCTAGGGCAGGGGTAGCCAAACTCCGGCCCTCTAGCTGTGGTGGAACTACAAATCCCACGTGGCATTGCAAGATTCTCACAGACATGACTCCCGGAGAGAGATGCATCATGGGACTTGTAGTTTCACCACAGCTGGAGGGCCGGAGTTTGGCTACCCCTGGGCTGGGGGAAGGGCAATGTACGGTAAGGACAGTGAGTGACCCCCAAGTGTATTTAAAGGCACAAAACGTTCCGGGTTAAAACCCTACGTTGTGTTCATAGTCGCGTTTTACTATCTTTTTTTTGGTCGACTTGCAGTTTTGTAATATCTGTTTGCATCATCTGGACCCCCATCGACCACCAATCTGCAAATAGCGAACATCATGTAAAAAGAGATGACTTACCCATCAGTCAAGTGTGAAAGAGTATCTAAACACAAGAATAAAATACATTGCAGATTACCAGTCTACAGATGAGGTGGCTGTATTAGTTTTCCTTTTTCCCCCTTTATTTTCTCCTGGTGATCCTGCCAGTAACAGACCTCCTGTCCTAGGGTGACAACGCTCACTGACTGTACCCTATGTGTGGGAGGAGAAGCGTGGTGTCTCTAGGAAAGGACTATTTAGCACTCCCGTCTGATCTCTATGAGGAAGTGAGAGATGTTCCATAGTCCACAGAGTATGCTGCCAGACACTTCCGACATATCCACCTTACCAACCACTCAGTGTCTGCCTCCCCTCTCTGCCAATCTCTCCGCTGGCTTCTGATCATGCAAGGAATAGAATTCAAAATATTACCCATTTACAAAGCCATTCACAACTCTCCCTGAGCTACATCACTAACCTTGTCTCTAAATATCACCCAAACCATCCTCACCCGTCTTCACCCCTCTTCCCAAGACATCCTGCTCTCTAGCCTCCTCATCGATCACCTCCCATGCAGAGGCGTCCCGAGGCTGGGTGACACCCGGAGCGGTAACTGAGTGTCACCCCGCCGGGACGTCATCGCGCACGTGCAGCAGTATTCTGATACCTGCCGGCGGCCATCTTGGTGATGGATGCCGGCAGAGAGAGGAGGGGACAGTCACCCGGCGGGATAAGGTATGCTGCCGGGTCCCCTCCTCTCTCTTCTAATACTGTCGGGCGTTCGGTCCATGAGCGAGCGCCCGACTTTTCAGAGGGGGGTGACACCAAAATGACTGTCAGTCATTTTGGTGTCACCCCTCCAATGGTGAAAAGAAATAGACACCGGCACTCCAATAGTAAATCGATTACGTCTATTTTATTGACGTACATCAAAAGCAAAATAACACACTTAGTGCGACGTTTCGGGGACACACAGGAACCCCTTCATCAGTCAAAACAAGGGGTACCCCTCCAATGGTGTCACCCGGGTGCGGGCCGCACCCCCCGCACCCCTCTTGTGCACGCCACTGCTCCCATGCTACTCATTCTCTGGAACTCTCTACCCCAACCTATCCAGATATCTCCTACTCATCACTTCAGGGAAGTCCCACAACTCTTCTCCCCACAGCTATCACCTTTTGTATCATTTGTCCCTCCCTTTAGATTGTATGCTCTCAGGATCAGGGCCGTCCTAACCATCTTTCATTGGATTGTATTTGTACTGTCTCCGTTTATGTTGTCACGTGCTGTGCAAACTGTTGGCGCTATATAAATCCTGTATTATAATAATAATAATGGAAACAATGTAACCATCACCATAGAATATACTCTGTTACTGCCACTATCAGACACCCCGCAATGACATAACTTTTACAGAGCTACTTCGGATGATGTATTTACAGCACAATAACAGAGGCTTGGTTGCTTTGTCCAGCTTGTTACGCAGCCTTTGTGACATCTATGTCCAGCATTTACTGCCAAGTTACTACAGCTTTGACTGCCTGATGCAGTGATTACTATACAGCGGTTGTGGTTTTGTCTGCTCCCTGCCGCATTACTAATATGGAACCAAGATTACCGACCATCGCATAGTTACATAGTATTTGAGGTTGAATAAAGACACCGCTCCATCAAGTTCAACCTGTCGCTTGTATGTATGTGATTCTGCATGTGTACGCGTGTGTATGAGTTCATGTGTGATCTTTTTTTTTAACTACCTTCCGTCCATGGCCGTTTGTGAACGGCCGGACGGACGTCTGCTAGGAGCGGGAGGGCGTCTTAAGACATCCTGCCCCTCCCCCCTCTCGTGTGCGGCACTCAGCGCGCACACGAGAGGGAAAACTGTGAGCATGTAAACTGCCAGCGATGGCTGTTTACATACAAGCGATCAGGCGTCTCTAGAGACGCCCGATCGCTTGCAGGAGCTGCGGGTGTGCGGCCTCCCCACCCCC
>NW_017307955.1:156583-159875 GCF_000935625.1 Nanorana parkeri | reverse complement strand
TTAAAGGAGAACTATGAGGTGAGTGCTTTTCACTCACCTCATAGTTCTAGCCGACCTGTGACAATGAGACTGTCACAGGTCGGCTCAGTAGATCGGGAGGTGAGCGAACGCATACCAGCGTTCGCTCACCTCTCGATCCTGTCACGGCTCTCTGTCGTGACAGGGGAGGGGCTGGATTCCCCACTCCCCCTCTCCGATCCGCCAGCGCTGACTGGCGGAACTGACGGGGGAGGGGGCGGGTACAGCTGGCTCTGCCTCTAGATAGGCAGAGCCAGCTGTCACTCACGCAGCTGGGCGGATCCCGGCACAATTGTCGGGATCCGATTCAGCTGCCGCGTCTCAGTATATAGGGAGCTACAGTTGGCAGTATACTGAGCTTAGGGTGACGGGAGGATGCTAGTTTGTGTCCTCCCGTTACCCTAAGGAGAACTATGGGGAAAATACTTAACCCCATAGTTCTCCTTTAAAGAGTACCTGTACCCCTGTATGTCCTGGTCTCTGAGGAAATTGTCCAAATGCTTTTTGAATGATTCCACACTCTCAGCTGATACCACGGCTTGTAGCAGCGAGTTCCAGACCCTGACCGCTCTAACTGAGAAGAATCCCCTACACCCCTTGTGCTTAAATCTATTCTCCACCAATTTTAGGTGGCGGGCTCTAGTCCTTGTTATGGAGTTTGCCGTAAAAAGTTTATTGCTGATGTTGCCATCACCATTGAACATCTTGTACATCAAGTTGTTGTCCCCCCTTAATGTCCTCACTTCCAGCGTGAACATGTTTAAGTTTAGCAACCTCATCTCATAGCTTTGGTCCTCCAGCCCCTTCGTTAGTTTAGTTGCCCTTCTCTGGACCCTTTCCAGCTCAAGGATGTCCTTTCTGTGGATTGGTGACCAAAACTGGACCGTATCACTGGAAGGAAGGTCACGCGGTGAGGCTGACGAGTCCTGTGAATGGGTCCTGCTGGCTTATGAGCGGACTCTGCCGGGACCCTTAACAGGGGATCAGGATGAAGCTTTGTCGGCAATCCAGCCTTTCAATACAACTGGCTGCTTTAGAATAAGGCTTCATTCACACTGTGTGATTTGTGATTCCTGCGGCAGGATACTCAATTGTCCCATTTAGCTCCGGCCAATGTACCCGTTCAAGTTAATGACCGCTGTCACCCGGTCATTAACTTGAACCTGTACAGCGCCTGCAGCTAAATGGGACGTTTCGGATTCTTGCCGCAGGAATGCCATATGGCATAGCGTGAATGAAGCCGCAATATGTGAGTGTGTAAAGTGAACTCTATACTTCACCTACATGTTCACATTGGAGGTGAGGAGATTAAGGGCGGATATGATCTCCATGTACAAAATGTTCAATGGTGGTAGCAACATTAGCGATAAACTGTTTAAAATTAACTCCGTTACAAAAACTAGAGGCCACCACCTAAAATTGGTGGAAAAAAAATTCCAGCACAAGGGGCGAAGGGGGTTCTTCACAGTCAGAGCGGTCAGGGTCTGGAACTCACTGCCACAGGCAGCGATCTCAGCAAATAATGTGGAATTGTTCAAGAAACTTTTGGACGATTTCTTAAGGGACCGAAATATACAGGGTACAGGTAATATACAGGGGTACAGGTAATATACAGGGGTACAGGTAATATAAAGGGGTACAGGTAATATACAGGGGTACGGGTACTCTTAGAATGAGATCTTAATAGGTTGGACTTGATGGACTAATGTCTTTATTCAACCTCAAATACTATGTAACTATATACTGCAATAATAAATTGACATCCTTGGGCTTGTAAGCAAATTGCAAAGGTGGCTGTTGGTTTATACCAGGGGGTGCCCATTAGGTAGATGGTGATCTAGCAGTAGCTCTCAGAGCTGATGCTGGTAGATCAGGAAGGGGGAGAATGGCGGCCCCCTTTATTCCATTTTGGTATATTTATTTCGCTGTGCACACATGATTACCTATTAGCCTGAGAGAGGAGAGACAGCCAGGAGATAGAGAGAGCGAAGGAGTTTTTTTTCCGTCGGTAGATCTCATGTAGCTCGTCATTTAAAAAGTAGATCTTAACACAGAAATTGTGGGCACCCCTTTTTTATACCACATGGAAGATCCAATATCATTGAATTGCACATTTTATAAATATGAAGGAAAGGGGAAAGCTCTGCACAGCTTTGGGAAAATATTGGTTTGTTTTCAGTATGTTTTATTATTTGTTTATAAAAAGGATGTTTTCATTGATTCTTTATCTGCACAGGACACAAATGAGGATGTTTTTATTTGTTTGATAAATCTGACTGGCAGTGAACATGTGATCTCTGTTTGGATGTGTACTGTGATGTAGTGATTGGTGAAGGCATAAGGCCTCATTCACACACAACGCAAGAGCAAAATTGTATATTGCACGTATATACGAGCGTATGTGCGTGCACTATTTGCATTCCCAGAATGCATCATTCCTAATAGACATTTTAATGAACTGTCCGCGCATATAAGCGCGTATATATGCGCAAACATGCGTATGCGCGTAAAATACGCAGAAATACGCTGCCCAGACGCATCTCTGTTCCATTCTGTTTTTGCGCATATATACCCTACGCAAATATACGGCTCCACACGCGGCTATGTGTATGGAGCCATTTATTTGCATATGGTACAAAACGCTCGTACGCGCGTATACGTGCGGCAGTGTGAATGAGGCCTAAGATAGTATATTCCATGGTGATTACATTGTGACAACACGCCTTCCCACTCACAGCAACCATCATCTCAGTTTCCTGGAAGCCGTAAAGAGTACAAAGATTTCAACAATGTAACTAACAAGAATGAGGCACAGGCAGAGAACAGAGGAAGTTATCCCCTAAATAGATTTCTGGCAGGATCAGCAGAAGTTTGTATTTTGCACTTATCGCTCTCAGTGGGATATTTAACAGACCAAAAGGCAAAGACCAAAAAGCAAATAAGAGAAGTTCATTGTTGGGGTTTGTAAGCCCTTTAAGTGGGATTGCTTTGGAGGTGAAGAATGGGGGAAGAATGCTGGAACAAAGAACAAATAATGTTCAAAATGCCGGATAAGATGCACAACAAAACCACAGCAAAGTGATAACATGAGCCGGATAGACAAAACAGACCCGTGAAACTCCGGGCACTGCTTGCCGAATGAAGAGGAAAACAAAAGTGAAGCTGCCCTCATGTACCATCGCTGATTTGTCTGTAAAAGTCCCCCTCCCCCATACCTGGACAAAACTTTTGGTTTATCATATATTATTGTTTGTATTATATTACATTTTCCCTG
>NW_017307955.1:150271-156252 GCF_000935625.1 Nanorana parkeri | reverse complement strand
TCTGGCAGCAAAGGGCAGCCATCATCCCAGGAATGGACATTGGTGTCATTGGAGTACTGTAAGCCCAGCCTGCATGGGGATGAGCCCCCTGGGGGGGGGGGCATGTAAATTACATGCTGGGCTCGCAGGAAATGGCCAAGTGTGTCGTTCCACCCAGAAGAAGAGCACCGGTACTGGTCGTAATGTACTCGCACGCACCATTGAGCAATGAAACCCTCAGATGAGGAGCATTGGGATCATATTACAAGGAGCCATGACTAGCAATTTGCTTCTAGCCTTTGAGGGGTCAGAGGTCGCCCGGTTGGTTGATGAAAAGGCCACATTAAGTGTAATTTGGAAGGCTGAGATTGAGACGGATGGACCCGGCTGGAGGGGAGGAAATGAGGCCGAGGGAGGCCGAGCAGGTGATGCTGTGGGAGTTCAGCTGGATTTCTGCTTTGTGGTTTCTGCTGGATAAACACCGCTACGCCACCGAGCTGCGTAAAAAAACCGCCCGGCGATTATCTCACCAAAAACGCCAAAGACTCGTCAGGTTCCGCTTGGAACAGATCAGAACGACGCGGTTTCCTTTTATCGAGTGCTAAAGGTCAATCTAAAGCCAAAACTTGTTTTTTTTTTATTCTGGGGAAAACGAGGAACGCTTCGATCCTCTAAAAATGTCTAGAAGTACAAAGTGAGCGCCACACTGATTTTCAAAGAGTCAATAAAAACTTTATTAGTTCACCACATTCTCAAACAATTCATCCCCGCACAGTTTCCTTTCTCCCATCCTATGGAACTCTTTACCCCAACCTGTCCAACTATCTCCCGCTCTGACTGCTCTTTAGGCGATCCCTTAAGACTCATCTCTTCAGGGAAGCCGATCCCACCTCAACCTAACCGCTCAACCATTCATCTCCCCACAGCTACCTCCTCATGTATCACTGGCCCCTCCGTTTTAGATTGTAAGCCCTCAGGGGCAGGGCCCTCACCATCTCGTCTTGAATTGTATTGTAATTGTAATGTCTTCCTTATATTGTAAAGCGCTGCACAAACTGTTGGCGCTTTATAAATCCTGTATAATAATAATAATAATGGAAACAATGTAACCATCACCATAGAATATACTCTCTTACGTCTGTGAACGAGATGACATAAGATGTTACCAACGTATTTCGGGGGGTTGCAAGTGTCCCTCTTCATTAGGGCTTTGAAAGCTTGTGTGGTTTTGGGACAATTGTGAGGATTTCGAGGCTAAATGGCTTCTACTATCTGGAGGTGTCACAGCAGTTTAATGCAATGGTGACATTCACTTCTATGCAAGTCTGCAGCTTCCAATCACAAGCCTGTGTTGTATATTTCCCTCCTTCTCTTTCCCTGAGACACTGCAAGGATTCCATAGTGGATGGAACTCAGATACTCGGCCCACATAGTCCCATGGGTCAGCGTCTGGTGTTCCTCGAATGGCAACGTACATGCAACAAAGTAGTTTTAATTCCAGTTAAAGTGACACTAAACTCCGGAGTTCGAACTTAAAATTACATCCAAGTCCCTGAACTCTGAGCAACAATGTATCTTATTTGTGTGTCACTTGGCTGTAGATCCTCCAATCATCTCTGACACTGTCCTTTCTTCTGGAGGGGGGCTACGTCTGTTCCCCATGGTCCCTGTGTGTGTTGTAAAGTAGTCACCGCTACAAGCCTCCCCCACCCCTCCCCCCGGGATGGACTACAATCTCAGGTTTAGTTTACTGATTTGTACTGAGATTGTAGTCCGCTATAAAATGATGGCGATTATGTGCGGAGGTTTGTCGCCCTTCCATGTTGGCTCCTCCCCCGTCTTTAGTCCCGTCTGACTCGCTGAGTCGTCACCTCATGTCGGAGACCTGCCGCAGATTCTCAACTTTCGACCTCCTGACTGCGAAGCCGCACAAAACCCAGAGGCCTCGGCGAGCTGCACCAAAGTCTTTATTTTATAGGCTGTTAGAACTTTGTCTTCAATTTCACCATCATTTTTTTTTTTTTTTTTTTCTCCTGTTGCGCAGATTTGCTGGAAGGTCCTCCAGAGGGATTTTAATAAACCCGCAATATTAATATATACGAGTTCCCAGCTATTTTTTCCCTGCGTCCGCAAGCCAACATCAACTTCCACTTTTTCCAGCTTGTCAAGCTGCGGCCGCCCTGGATACACAGACGGCCGGCTCGTCCTGAGAGTAGTCACGTTGTAGCAGCTTCTTAAATGTCTGTAAGACGGCTTGAGGGGTGCACAGGCAAGGAATCGGTTTTATTCCTAATTCGTGGAGTTGGATCGCCTTTCCAATTGGAAACAATGTTTCAATGTAAAGGGTGAGGGGGGTCAGTGTTAAGCCTGCAGCCTAAGCAAGCCAACCTCATAATATCGGCCTCACGTTTATCCTGGCAGATGGAGAGCTGAGAATTTATTTCATGGATTGAATTTGGGGTTCTCACCTACCACAGAATACCAAAAAAAAATGCTGATTTTCCAAAAAGCTAAAAGATTGCATTGCTTTATAATCTCCAGAGATCACCCGTCCATAGCAGAGTCCTCCAGCAGAGCAGAGTATTTCAGGAGAGGAGAGTTATAGAGGAAGGAGGAGAGTCCTCCAGCAGAGCCGAGGATATCAGGAGAGGAGAGAGTTATAGAGGAAGGAGGAGAGTCCTCCAGCAGAGCCGAGGATATCAGGAGAGGAGAGAGTTATAGAGGAAGGAGGAGAGTCCTCCAGCAGAGCCGAGGATATCAGGAGAGGAGAGAGTTATAGAGGAAGGAGGAGAGTCCTCCAGCAGAGCCGAGGATATCAGGAGAGGAGAGAGTTATAGAGGAAGGAGGAGAGTCCTCCAGCAGAGCCGAGGATATCAGGAGAGGAGAGAGTTATAGAGGAAGGAGGAGAGTCCTCCAGCAGAGCCGAGGATATCAGGAGAGGAGAGAGTTATAGAGGAAGGAGGAGAGTCCTCCAGCAGAGCCGAGGATATCAGGAGAGGAGAGAGTTATAGAGGAAGGAGGAGAGTCCTCCAGCAGAGCCGAGGATATCAGGAGAGGAGAGAGTTATAGAGGAAGGAGGAGAGTCCTCCAGCAGAGCCGAGGATATCAGGAGAGGAGAGAGTTATAGAGGAAGGAGGAGAGTCCTCCAGCAGAGCCGAGGATATCAGGAGAGGAGAGAGTTATAGAGGAAGGAGGAGAGTCCTCCAGCAGAGCCGAGGATATCAGGAGAGGAGAGAGTTATAGAGGAAGGAGGAGAGTCCTCCAGCAGAGCCGAGGATATCAGGAGAGGAGAGAGTTATAGAGGAAGGAGGAGAGTCCTCCAGCAGAGCCGAGGATATCAGGAGAGGAGAGAGTTATAGAGGAAGGAGGAGAGTCCTCCAGCAGAGCCGAGGATATCAGGAGAGGAGAGAGTTATAGAGGAAGGAGGAGAGTCCTCCAGCAGAGCCGAGGATATCAGGAGAGGAGAGAGTTATAGAGGAAGGAGGAGAGTCCTCCAGCAGAGCCGAGGATATCAGGAGAGGAGAGAGTTATAGAGGAAGGAGGAGAGTCCTCCAGCAGAGCCGAGGATATCAGGAGAGGAGAGAGTTATAGAGGAAGGAGGAGAGTCCTCCAGCAGAGCCGAGGATATCAGGAGAGGAGAGAGTTATAGAGGAAGGAGGAGAGTCCTCCAGCAGAGCCGAGGATATCAGGAGAGGAGAGAGTTATAGAGGAAGGAGGAGAGTCCTCCAGCAGAGCCGAGGATATCAGGAGAGGAGAGAGTTATAGAGGAAGGAGGAGAGTCCTCCAGCAGAGCCGAGGATATCAGGAGAGGAGAGAGTTATAGAGGAAGGAGGAGAGTCCTCCAGCAGAGCCGAGGATATCAGGAGAGGAGAGAGTTATAGAGGAAGGAGGAGAGTCCTCCAGCAGAGCCGAGGATATCAGGAGAGGAGAGAGTTATAGAGGAAGGAGGAGAGTCCTCCAGCAGAGCCGAGGATATCAGGAGAGGAGAGAGTTATAGAGGAAGGAGGAGAGTCCTCCAGCAGAGCCGAGGATATCAGGAGAGGAGAGAGTTATAGAGGAAGGAGGAGAGTCCTCCAGCAGAGCCGAGGATATCAGGAGAGGAGAGAGTTATAGAGGAAGGAGGAGAGTCCTCCAGCAGAGCCGAGGATATCAGGAGAGGAGAGAGTTATAGAGGAAGGAGGAGAGTCCTCCAGCAGAGCCGAGGATATCAGGAGAGGAGAGAGTTATAGAGGAGGGAGCAGAGTCCTCCAACAGAGCAGAGTATTTCAGGAGAGGAGAGTTATAGATGAAGCAGCAGAGTCCTCCGGCAGAGCAGAGTATTTCAGGAGGGGAGAGTTATAGAGGAAGGAGCAGAGTCCTCCAGCAGAGCAGAGTATCTCAGGAGAGGAGAGTTATAGAGGAAGGAGCAGAGTCCTCCAGCAGAGCAGAGTATCTCAGGAGAGGAGAGTTATAGAGGAAGGAGCAGAGTCCTCCAGCAGAGCAGAGTATCTCAGGAGAGGAGAGTTATAGAGGAAGGAGCAGAGTCCTCCAGCAGAGCAGAGTATCTCAGGAGAGGAGAGTTATAGAGGAAGGAGCAGAGTCCTCCAGCAGAGCAGAGTATCTCAGGAGAGGAGAGTTATAGAGGAAGGAGCAGAGTCCTCCAGCAGAGCAGAGTATCTCAGGAGAGGAGAGTTATAGAGGAAGGAGCAGAGTCCTCCAGCAGAGCAGAGTATCTCAGGAGAGGAGAGTTATAGAGGAAGGAGCAGAGTCCTCCAGCAGAGCAGAGTATCTCAGGAGAGGAGAGTTATAGAGGAAGGAGCAGAGTCCTCCAGCAGAGCAGAGTATCTCAGGAGAGGAGAGTTATAGAGGAAGGAGCAGAGTCCTCCAGCAGAGCAGAGTATCTCAGGAGAGGAGAGTTATAGAGGAAGGAGCAGAGTCCTCCAGCAGAGCAGAGTATCTCAGGAGAGGAGAGTTATAGAGGAAGGAGCAGAGTCCTCCAGCAGAGCAGAGTATCTCAGGAGAGGAGAGTTATAGAGGAAGGAGCAGAGTCCTCCAGCAGAGCAGAGTATCTCAGGAGAGGAGAGTTATAGAGGAAGGAGCAGAGTCCTCCAGCAGAGCAGAGTATCTCAGGAGAGGAGAGTTATAGAGGAAGGAGCAGAGTCCTCCAGCAGAGCAGAGTATCTCAGGAGAGGAGAGTTATAGAGGAAGGAGCAGAGTCCTCCAGCAGAGCAGAGTATCTCAGGAGAGGAGAGTTATAGAGGAAGGAGCAGAGTCCTCCAGCAGAGCAGAGTATCTCAGGAGAGGAGAGTTATAGAGGAAGGAGCAGAGTCCTCCAGCAGAGCAGAGTATCTCAGGAGAGGAGAGTTATAGAGGAAGGAGCAGAGTCCTCCAGCAGAGCAGAGTATCTCAGGAGAGGAGAGTTATAGAGGAAGGAGCAGAGTCCTCCAGCAGAGCAGAGTATCTCAGGAGAGGAGAGTTATAGAGGAAGGAGCAGAGTCCTCCAGCAGAGCAGAGTATCTCAGGAGAGGAGAGTTATAGAGGAAGGAGCAGAGTCCTCCAGCAGAGCAGAGTATCTCAGGAGAGGAGAGTTATAGAGGAAGGAGCAGAGTCCTCCAGCAGAGCAGAGTATCTCAGGAGAGGAGAGTTATAGAGGAAGGAGCAGAGTCCTCCAGCAGAGCAGAGTATCTCAGGAGAGGAGAGTTATAGAGGAAGGAGCAGAGTCCTCCAGCAGAGCAGAGTATCTCAGGAGAGGAGAGTTATAGAGGAAGGAGCAGAGACCTCCAGCAGCAATGCTCCATTATGATACCTGGTATCCTTTGTCTTCCTTTATTCCTCAGGGCTGATCTTTGTCTTGTATCTTTCAGAGGGTCTGAGCTGCATGAACAGGGAACACGGCTGCGGCCACATCTGCCGGGAGACACCGAAAGGAGGAGTAGCGTGCGACTGCCGGCCAGGATTTGAGCTCGCCAAGAACCAGCGCGATTGTATTTGTAAGTTATTGAGCTACAGTTGGCTTTGCTGTA
>NW_017307955.1:145822-149212 GCF_000935625.1 Nanorana parkeri | reverse complement strand
CAGGGGTGGCCAAACTCCGACCCTCCAGCTGTGGGTGGAACTACAAATCCCATGAGAAATTGCAAGATTCTCACAGCCACGACTGCCGGAGAGAGATGCATCATGGGATTTGTAGTTTCACCACAGCTGGAGGGCCGGAGTTTGGCCACCCCTGCATTAAGCATTGCGAGACTCTGATAGCCACCAGGCATGGCTTCCAGAGGCAGATGATGGGATGCATGATCAAATATGTCATTTAATCACAGCTGGAGGCCCAGGGTTTGGCTTACCCCTGGTATAGTATGTCACTTGAGCGATAGCAGCGGCTGACATCACATCCAAGATGGTGACACCCAGGAAGTCTCGGGGCTTTCAATGTCTACACAAGGGAGGTTTTACAGGTAATGAACACGCATGACCAGGGGTGTATCTACCGCAAGGCAAACTAGGCATTTGCCTTGGGCGGCACTTTCCAGGGGGGGGCAGCGTTTTCTGCAAAGAGCCAGACTTCCTTTGGGCCTACTGGGCACTTGCGCGGTGGGGCACAGAATCAGGCAGCGGGTGGCTTGGGGCTGGCCATAGCATGTGATTTGATGGTAGGCCTCCCAGAAGCAGGCTGGGGATTGCAATGCATCCTGTTGGTACTGATGGCATTTCGGGCTGCAGGTAAGAGGAACAGGACAGGGAAAGGGACCCTGCACTGCCCACCATAGACCTCACACAGCCCACCGGAAACCATGCACAGCTCTCCTCGCCCGTACGATCCCGTGTGTGCTGTATCCAGTGACTGACAGGTTGCCCAAAATGTCCTAAACAGGAAGGGGCGGGGCAAATTTTGATTGAGGGGGGGTGCCCGAGTTAAGTCTTGCCTAGGGCAGAACAAAACCAAAATACACCACTGCACATGACACATGTGAAATGCTCATATAATCTCATGGGAAGGTTGTTGTTGGAATGTGCGTTCTGGTGACAGGGTCTCTTTAAATCAGTTTCAGCTCCTCTGCATTCACGGGGTTAAATGTTCTCCTGATAATGACAAGGAATCCAGAGATTTGGTGTTGAAATCCGGTTGGGACGGTTTTGTAACTTGCATCCAGCTGAGTAATGCGTTTTTTTCCCCCCGGAGGCACAAGTACTAATTACATTAATCGCGACGATTAAATGCCGGCTGATGTCGGGGAAGTTTGTGAAGCCAAATAAAAGAGATTTCGGAAAAGCGGATCCGGGCCAAGAAAAAAGATCAAAACTTGTTAGAGGTCGAGCGGTTTGATGTGTCGCCCGCGAACAGCCGTCCTACGTCAGCTGCACCCCTACCGGCCGCCACTTATCTGCTTCATTATCCCGCTTTTAGGAGAAGTGGTTGTGAAATGGCAGAGGAGGGGACGGCAATGTTAAATAAACTAAGGATGGGGGGGGGGGGGGGTGGATGGGATTTCATGGAAATTACACAAACCACTCGAACGTCTCCTGATTGTTCTGTCAAATGTGGAAATTTTACTTCTCTCGCTGTCGCAGTGTCACAATTATAAATCAATTTCTCCGATCAGAGACGACATAAGGAGCATTTCATAACAATTCCCAAAGTGGTAAATCCAGATCTCGATAATTCACCTCCCTCTCAGCAAACAATATGTGTATTAATAGTTTGTGTCTCTGCCCCTCCCACAATGGTGAGATTCCCCCCAGTAGTTGGTGTCTCTGCCCCTCCCACAATGGTGGGATCTCCCCCAGTAGTTTGTGTCTCTGCCCCTCCCACAATGGTGAGATTTCCTCCAGTAGTTTGTGTCTCTGCCCCTCCCACAATGGTGAGATTTCCTCCAGTAGTTTGTGTCTCTGCCCCTCCCACAATGGTGAGATTTCCTCCAGTAGTTTGTGTCTCTGCCCCTCCCACAATGGTGAGATTCCCCCCCCAGTAGTTTGTGCTTCTGCCCCTCCCACAATGGTGAGATTTCCCCTCCTAGATAGATTGCACAATTATTTATATATTTTGTGTCATGGAGAATCCTTCAGGGGAAGGTGACAACGTTGTTTGGCTTTTGTAACATCGGCATCAGAACTGTGAGTCGCGGCGGGGAAACCTCACAAAGGGGTTTTAGCAGTCACACAGAATGGAGATTTTGGTTTTAGCTGAATATTTCTTTAAACCATTATTTAGGATTGTATGACATGACTGCGGATTGACCCGTGTTTCTGTGCTCTTTCCTCAGTGACGTGTATCCATGGTAACGGAGGATGCCAACACACGTGTAATGACACCGACTCCGGGCCCGTGTGCAGCTGTCACCCCAAGTACACGCTGCTGGCGGACGGGAAGTCCTGTGCTGGTCAGTGTAATTATGACTGTCGCCGTGATGAGAAGCTCTTCGGATGTTGGTGGGAAGTCCTGGGTTGCGGCGGCGCCTCCAGCGTATGGTTTTTGTGGCGCTGATGCTGGGAGTATAAGTGTGGGAGCGACGTCCCCGATCCTGAATCCCGTGTTATGATAAAATCAGACGTAACATAATGAGAAATGTCAGGAAATGTTACAATGTTACATAGAGACCGTTCATGGTGTAAAAGGTACGCAGGCTGCGGCCCCTTTAAGATCATTGAAGCCTGGCGTTTGTTAGAGTGCGATGGCGTTTCAGAGCGCCGCGGTCAGAATTCGGTAACATCGTCACTCAGATAACTGGTCGGCGAGTGCAAAATTCAGTTTTATCATTCAGCGGGTGTACAAAAAAAAAAATCCGACATTTATAACGAATAATAAAAATGTCCCTCGCTTGTGGGTGTGGCCAAAAGTGCGCTTTGTATGGCATGCAGCGTGACACCTCCCCCCCATGTGGTTTGCTATGGCTTAGACAGACCAGGGAGCAAAATAAGCCCCATTCTTGGTGCCAGTCCCGGCAAGGATAACCCCCATTATGTGTCAGTGCCGGCAATGATAACCCCCAACATGTGTCAGGGCCAGCAATGATAACTCCCAACATGTGTCAGGACCAGCAATGATAACCCCCAGCATGTGTCAGGGCCAGCAATGATAACCCCCAGCATTGGTGTCATGGCCAGGAATAACCCCCAGCATTGGTGTCAGGGCCAGGAATAACCCCCAGCATTGGTGTCAGGGCCAGGAATAACCCCCAGCATTGGTGTCAGGTCCAGCAATAACCCCCAGCATTGGTGTCAGGGCCAGGAATAACCCCCAGCATTCTTCTTTGCTCGGACCAAACATTTTGCTCCTCATTCACTTGTAATGAACTATTTTTAGCTTTTCCAGATTGACCCACTTTGGTCTGTTTTACCCACCAGAGAAAGAGGAGTTGGAGGGCAATTCCACGTCCGTGGCTGAGATGGACAAGCGGGTGAAGCGCAGACTAGTGATGGGTAAGAGTCGCGGTGGGTGGGCCTCCAGGGATACCGCCTGTGGGGGGA
>NW_017307955.1:145148-145766 GCF_000935625.1 Nanorana parkeri | reverse complement strand
GCCCCCAAGAAAAAATCAATGTACAGTGTAGCCTTCTGACTATCCAATGAGCTGCAATTTTTCAGGTCTTCAGTCTTGCACACTTGTACTGGCTCCTCCCCTCTTCCTCTGATGTCACTTCACCCTGCGAGCTTCTCACAATGTGCATTAGAAGCTGTAGCAAGTCAGACAGAGCTCCGCCTCATTTCCTGGCTGGAGGATGTCCAGCATCATCTAGTTCTTTCCTCCCCAGTCTGACTGTCCCTGGCCCCCGCTCCTTTTCATTCATTGGATTTTAGTTCTTTCAATCATGGAGGCTCAGCCTCGCATGTGGGCGTTACCTAGGGTGTTGTGCATACAAATGCAGCCTGTCTAGGAACGCCCACTGCTCCAGACTGACACCCACCCATCAAGGAATTCTGATATTTGCATAACTCCTCCCATGAGTCGGGCCTACTACTTGTATTAGGGTTCTTGAGAAGGAACTGAGGCTGGGAGCTGTGATGTTTTCGGGAAGCTATGTACAGTACTCTGCAGGCCCCTCCCACCAGCCATGATCAGCCTGCATTGCACAGAGAAGCACAGAGACCCATGTAATGAAAACGGAAAGGTTCTATTTAAAAAATGTAATTATTAAGT
>NW_017307955.1:137363-144922 GCF_000935625.1 Nanorana parkeri | reverse complement strand
TCTGTGCCAGGATGAGGCGGATCCCATCGGGACTGAATGATTTATGTCAGTAGGCTCAATTCACAAAGTTTTAACTCGAGGATAAGGATCTTTATGTGAACCATGTGACGGCCATATTGCCATTGGCAATAACTCACTTTTCTGAAAATAAGGATCCCTAACCTGATATGTTTGCTTTGTGAATTGAGTCGCTTGAGTTGTTATCATTGTAAAGATTGCCTGAAAGTCCTTTTTTTGATGCAACGTTCAAATTTGACATGCTTATAGATGAGTGTAGATTTCCCCTGCTGCTGAGATAAAGTGAGTTACAAGATAAAACACATGTTCCGTGAACCCCCAGCATTGGTGCCAGGGCCTGCAATGAATAACCCTTAGCATGTGCCAGGGCCATCAATAACCCTGTGCATGTGTAAGAACATGCATGTGTGTCAGGAACAGCAATAACCCCCAGCATGTGTCAGGGCCAGCAATAACCCCCTGCATGTGTCAGGGCCAGCAATAACCCCCTGCATGTGTCAGGGCCAGCAATAACCCCCAGCAATGATAACTCCCAGCATGTGTCAGGGCCAGCAATAACCCCCAGCAATGATAACTCCCAGCATGTGTCAGGGCCAGCAATAACCCCCTGCATGTGTCAGGGCCAGCAATAACCCCCTGCATGTGTCGGCCAGCAATAACCCCCAGCAATGATAACTCCCAGCATGTGTCAGGGTCAGCAATAACCCCCTGCATGTGTCAGGGCCAGCAATAACCCCCAGCAACGATAACTCCCAGCATGTGTCAGGGCCAGCAATAACCCCCTGCATGTGTCAGGGCCGGCAATAACCCCCTGCATGTGTCAGGGCCAGCAATAACCGCCAGCAATAATAACCCCCAGCATGTGTCAGGGCCAGCAATAACCCCCAGCATGGTTCAGGGCCAGCAATAACCCCCAGCATGTGTCAGGGCCAGCAATAACCCCCAGCATGTGTCAGGGCCAGCAATAACCCCCAGCATGTGTCAGGGCCAGCAATAGCCTCCTGCATGTGTCAGGGCCAGCAATAGCCTCTAGCCTGTGAATTCTGGGCGACATGATGACAAGATCCCCAGGCAGCGGGTCTATAATTCCCTGGGCTCACAGGAAGTGGGTCATTTGTTCCCCCGTGCTATCACAGAGACTGCTGGGAGAAAATTGCTGAGCATGGTGCAGAAACCCTAACGGCGTGTCCCTGTCATTGCAGATGTGGACGAATGCCAGAGCAACAACGGCGGATGCGACCACTTCTGCCGCAATACCGTGGGGAGCTTCGACTGCAGCTGCCGAGCCGGGTACAAGTTACTGACCGACGAGAGGTCCTGCCAAGGTACAAAGACAGAGAGATGATTGGCGGCGGCGGCGGCCTTGTCCGGCGTTGGGCTGTTTAAGCCTGTGACACGCTGCACGCGAAGCTGTGAGGGGGCGGAGCTGAGCGCAGCCAGATGAAAGACTTCATCTTCCGACCAATTGGCTCATGCGCAACTCAATGGACTCGGCATCCTGGCGCGCTGGTTTATACGCGCATGCCGATTGGCTGAAGATTAAATTTTTCATCTCAGCCTGCTCAGCTATGCCAGCTCTTGCAAGCCGACGCGCCGGATCGAAAATTGCAAGACACACTGCAGGCGAAGGTCTGCGTGCCGCCGCTTCCCTTTGCTGCGCTTCGCATGCAGTGTGTCGCAGGCTTTATGAAACCCAGCTGGCCTACACTGAGGATCAGGAACCGATCGGCACATGGAAATCACAGACGGCTTGTTTACAAACAAACCTGACGGATTCAGCAGGCCGGCCACAGCTGTCAGTGTAACATTCTTGTTTATTTACCAGTTTAAAGAAAAACTATCAGCACTGTATCTGTTAAAACTTAAAGAAAATAAACAATATTTAGTTGTAGAATGAATTAGTTATTGTGTTAGATGTTAAAGGAGAACTATGGGGTCAGTGTTTTTCCCATAGTTCTCCTTGGGGTAACGGGAGGACACAAACTAGCGTCCTCCCGTCACCCTAGGCTCAGTATATAGGGAGCTACAGCTCGCGGTATACTGAGACGCCGCAGCCGCAGCGGATCCCGACCTGGACGTCGGGATCCGCCCAGCTG
Organism: Nanorana parkeri; assembly: GCF_000935625.1. Taxonomy (NCBI): domain Eukaryota; kingdom Metazoa; phylum Chordata; class Amphibia; order Anura; family Dicroglossidae; genus Nanorana; species Nanorana parkeri. The sequence goes on along the minus strand of NW_017307955.1, from coordinate 142,808 downwards.
CGTGACTGACAGCTGGCTCTGCCTATCTAGAGGCATAGCCAGCTGTACCCGCCCCCTCCCCCGTCCGTTCCGCCAGTCAGCGCTGGCAGATCGGAGCGGGAAGAGGGGAATCCAGCCCCTCCCCTGTCACGGCAGAGAGCCGTGACAGGATCGAGAGGTGAGCGAACGCCGGCATGTGTTCGCTCACCTCCCGATCTACTGAGCCGACCTGTGACAGTCTCATTGTCACAGGTCGGCTAGAACTATGAGGTGAGTGGAAATCACCCCCCTCATAGTTCTCCTTTAAACTTTGGTCTGGGCACCTAGGCATCGGTGACCTCTGGTCATGAAGGGGTCAATCTTGTTGACTGATTTATTATCTGTCGTCTTCTTCATGTTGAACCGCAGATGTCGATGAATGCTCCTTCGAGCGGACGTGTGACCACACCTGCATCAATTACCCGGGATCCTTTGCCTGCACCTGTGACAAGGGCTACACGCTCTACGGGCTGACGCATTGGAAAAGGGAGCTTCTGTCCTAGGTTGTGCTGTCGCTTTAAATTTGGGGTGGCATTGGCTCACATGGTCTGTAGAAGGATGATTGCGGTGTGCTGCTGGCACCTATTGAGAATGCACTCGCGTGATGTCGCAGCTCCTCTAAATCCTTTGCTGAAGGACTGATCATCAAACTGCAGCTCCAGTGTCTCCTTTTGCCCTAGTTAACCTGAATCTGTTCCTCAGGTCCTACAAACTAGCTGCAATTTTGGTTTCCTCTGTGGGGTTCTTTATGAGGTTGTTTGCTGCTGTTGTGCGTATCGAGGAGATGGGAGCCAAAGGACAGAAAATCAGCGACTTCATAACAAAACTGTTATGCGTACTGAAGATCTGGGAGACGCTGGGTGGTTTTGGGCATTGGCAGGGCAGCATATCTTTGTAGGTGCAGGTGACATTTTAAGTGGTCCTGTTGCCCTTTCCTGCGTGGGCGAGACGCAGGTTCACTTCAAAGTGACATTAAACCCTCAGATTTTTTAACATAAACCAATAGTGTAATGTGCGCCTTACTGTAATCCATGGTTGTTTCCCTTCTCTTTGCTGCTCTTCCTTTTAAATCCTCATGTCTTCTCATGCTTGGGGAGAACTTCCCTTTGCAGCTCAGTGCCTCTTCCTGTAGTGCTGGCTCAGGTTGCAACGTACACACAGACACCATGTATCCATTCCAGAGACAAGGCAGTCTGCTGCAAAACAGAAGTTCTCCCCCAGCATGAGAAGAGATACAGATTTAAAAGGAAGAGCAGCAAAGAGAAGAGAAACTACCATGGATTACAGTAAGGCGCACATTACAGTATTGGTTTATGTTAAAAAAATCTGAGGGTTTAATGTCACTTTAAGATTGAATAGTCAGATGCTTGCATAAGCCCAGCCGTGACTGGTTCTCTTTAAGATATATATCGATTGGGCGTTGGGATCCGCTGACTGATCTGCCTTGTTTGCTTGGAGTGTCTCTTTAGGAGGTGACTATGGCGTCCTCGTTGGCATTTCTCGCTGTACCTTCCCGGCAGCGGTGTGACGAGCGCGATGAGTAAACGTTTTTTTCTATTTATACCGCGCCGTGAGTGTTTGCCGAGTGACTGTACAGAGGCTCCATTATAGGAGGGTGACCTGGGTGACGCACCCCCCTCCCCCCCCCGCCCCCTCCTGGGGCTTATTCACACCTACTGACTGCCCCCCCCTCCTGGGGCTTATTTGCACCTACTGACTGATTTCTGGACACAGGGTGCGACCGCTCTATCGCAATCTCATAGGCGGAAGGGTTTAGCCAAACATGTTAACTTGTAGCCGGTGCCCTATGAATACAATGTTGCTGGACCTCTGATCATCCGTGTTGTGGTTACTTTGTGCCCGGATGTGCAACGATTTATCTGCAGAGCTCTGCGCCATTTCTTGCCAATCTTTACAACATATCTGATCTCGAAAGGCCAGACGGACACATTTGTACGTAGATCACGGATTGGCTTACGATTACATTTGAATCATTATCAAAAAGTCCAATTTCTTGCTTCATTGTTCTCATGTGCAGCCTGCCTCTCACGCTCCAGTGGGTGTGGCTAATGCCGCATGCTCATTCAAGCCAAAGCTCAGACAGCACCACCATTGGTCCTGGAGGATGGGGGAGGGGATTGTGTGTCAGCATTTGCATATTGTACATAAAGAAATGTTTCATTGTATGTTATTTTATTTATTGTATCAGAATCTCATAAGAAATGTTTCAGGGACACGTTCTGCCTGCGTTGATGGTAAAGGGTTAAACCTTTCGCCTCCCACCCTCTTCAGAAATAAAGTGTCGGCGCGACCGCACTGTAGACTCCTGCGGCGCGGCGTCTGACCGCGGGCGAAATAATAAAAATGCCAAAAATATACGTTCCTTAATGGCAAGCGGTTGGTTGGTAGCGGCGTGCGTTCTCTCCGGGTGTCACGATGCGCTCCGCAGTCCTCCGAGCGAGATGGAAAATCTTCGCCTACGTGAGAGGGCCGATTGTTGACGCGGGTGACGGCTCCCTCCGCCGCTCGCACCCGGAGCCCAAAATACTCCCTGAACTTTCGCTCAGAATCCAGCGGCGTGGAAACTTGGCACCGGGGGGTCCCCGCGGAGGAGGAGAACGATTATATGTCCTCATTTTATAGAAGGAAGCCAGAAAGTCCCCAGTCCTGGGATTCCCAGATGAATGGGCTGTCTGCAGTGTAAAGCAGGAGGGGCATGGTGGCTAAAATCTGCCCCCCAGCCTTCATATACCCCCCCTTTCCTTCATATACCCCAACCTTTATACAGCCCCCTTTCCTTCATATACCCCAACCTTTATACAGCTCCTTCTTCATATAGCTCCTCACACACCTTCCTCCGCAGCCTTCATACAGCCTCCCTCCATTGTCTATACATCCTCGCTCATCCTAAATACAGTCCCCCTTCCTTCATACAACCCCTAACCTTTATACAGCCCCCTGCTTCATATAGCCCCTCTATCCTCCATATAGCCTCCCTTGCATACCCCTCCACCATTACAGAACAATGATGATGTGACATTGTTATACTTTAGAATAGCAGAGCTGTTAACGATTAAGTCTTTATTTCCAGAATCTGGGAAGGGGGTGCAGGCGGTTGGAGAATTGTATTTTGATTGCACCATTTAAAAGTAGAATTCGGGTGTCGGATGGTGGCTCTTTTTTTTTTTTCCTGCGTGGTTGAGGATTCCCTTTTTTGTTTTCTGAGGCTTTTCTTTATTTTTTTCCTAGATATCAATGAATGCAGCAGCAACAATGGCGGCTGCGAGCACACCTGCGTCAATACAGTGGGCGATTATTACTGCCTGTGCCCCCCGCGCTACAAGTTACACTGGAACCGCAAGGACTGCGTGGGTAAGAGGCCGCCACCCCCTGGTTGCAGAGGCTCCGCCCCTTTCAGCCCTGGTAAAGCTTTGGGGTCAATTCACTAAAATGGGAATTCACCGCTGTATGGGAATCAGTGTGCGGTGCGTAGTGCGATGATTGGGGTTTTTGCTGGTCTTTGGAGAAGGATTTTCGCACCCGCCATACACAGAGCCCATTTTTTTGGAGAACCAGCACCCTGACCCGTCTCTCAGATGGACTCTACACCTTCCCAAATCCTAATCTTAGGGTGCCAGACACCAGGCTCCGCCTTAATAAGATAGTCCAGGACCACCCGACACCCCTCAATTGTTCAGGTGTCTGTTGAGAAGAACAAGAAAAAATTCAGCAAGGACTTATGAGAAATAAAGGTTTTCAGGGGTTCAAAGGCTCTTTCAATTAAAAGTGACCGTTGTTACCCCTCGTATTAATAGTTCTGAGTGTGAATGGAGAGAAATCTATCAGGAGATAAAACACTGAACACAGTTTAAAAAAAACTTGCACATTTGAGTGAATTGACCCTGTTGCTGGGGCATTGGAATGGGCTACTGCTGGAGCACTACAAGTCCCAGCGTCATGCTATAAAATGCTGGGATGTGTAGTCCTCCAGGGTCAGAAGCCATGTTGGGTCCATCCCTTTAAATGTCACTTTTATGTCACGTGATTTGTGTTCCATGAAATGATTTTTGCTGTGTGATAAAACAGGAGATACTTCTACTTTCACCATTCTGTCACTAATACCCATTTGTCTTCCACATTCATCTGTTGGCATCTCTTGCATTGCATGCTGGGGGGTGGGGGGTGTCCATCTAGGGGATGGCTGGGATGTGTGGCAAAGACTGAATATTTCCTATGATGTGTGGATTTTGGGGGAGGGGCTGTATTGGGCGTCTTGCTGCTCCCATATTTGTACTCATTTTTAACCCTCTTATTGACTGCTGACGTCACCCATGTGAATGTCACTTTATTCATCAATAATGTTCATTCCACCCGCATTGTAACACTTCGCTGTGTCGGCATATCGGCTGTAACGTTGTCTGACAAGGTAAGAAAAGTCCGATGTTTGTTCTCAGTGACCTCAATATAAAGATCAGAGGAATTCTATTACATGTCTGTTATAATGTTATCAGTGAAAGTGTTTAATGGTGAGCTAGGACTTTCTCCAATCTCTGTCTGTCTCCTCTCTTCCTTTCTTTTTTTCTTTCCTTTCCCCCCACTTCTACCTCTCTCACCCCCTTCTCCTTCGTATTTCCTCTCTTTACACCCCTTATCTCTTTCTCTCCCCCTACTCACCTGCACTTCCATCTTCAGCACTCACTTTCTCCCCCCTTCTTCTCTGCCATTCCTCTTTTGGAACCCCATGCCTCCTTCTCCCCTTTTTCTAGCCCTCTTCTCCCCCTTCCCCACTTCTCCTCCTTTCTCTCTAAAAAAAAAAAAACCTCCTCTCACCCCCATTCTGACTCTCTTTCTCCCCCTATTCTTCTCTTCCTCTCTTGGAACCCCCCTGTCACCCTCTCATCTCTCCCTCCCAGTTTCTAACCTGGTCTCCCCCTCAATACTCCTGCCCTTTCTTTCTTGAAAGTTTCTAACCCTCTTACCTCCTTCTTCCCTGCCCCCTCCTCAATTTCTCCCTTTGTCCCTGGCTTTCCTCTCTCACCCATGTCCCTCTCTGTCTCTTCCCCCTCAACACACACTTTTCAGCTCTCTTGCCCTTAATCTCTTAAAAACCTCCTACCTCTCTCCCCCTTCTCCGCTGTTCTTCCTCTCTTAGCACTCACTTTCTGTCTCTCCTCTCTCACCTGTCTCTTCCTCTCTCACCTCCTCCCTCTCTCTCAACTCCTCTTCTCTCTCCCTCACCTCCTCTTCTCTCTCTTTCACCTCCTCTTCTCTCTCCCTCACCTCCTCTTCTCTCTCTTTCACCTCCTCTTCTCTCACCCCCATCCCTCTCTCTCATCTCTCACCCCCTGTCCCTTCCTCTCTCACCTCCTTCCTCTTCTCTCTCCCTCACCTCCTCTTCTCTCTCTCACCTCCTCTTCTCTCTCCCTC
>NW_017307955.1:136407-136751 GCF_000935625.1 Nanorana parkeri | reverse complement strand
TCTCTCACCCCCTGTCCCCTCTCCCCCCCCCTCCTCTCTCACTCCCCACCTCTTCTCTCTCTCTCACCTCCTCTTCTCTCTCTCACCTCCTCTTCTCTCTCTCTCACCTTCTCTCTCTCTCTCTCTCACCTCCTCTTCTCTATCACCTCCTCTTCTCTCTCACCTCCTCTCCTCTCTCTCAACTCCTCTTCTCTCTCCCTCACCTCCTCTTCCCTCACCCCCATCCCTCTCTCTCACATCTCACCCCCTGTCCCTTCCTCTCTCACCTCCTCCCTCACCTCCTACCTCTTCTCTCTCCCTCACCTCCTCTTCTCTCTCTCACCTCCTCTTCTCTCTCTCACCTC
>NW_017307955.1:132208-135945 GCF_000935625.1 Nanorana parkeri | reverse complement strand
CACCCCCCCCGTCTCGGGTGCATTAGAATCCTCACACACAGATATTGTCACCCATGTTCTCTGCTGGTGTTTTTCTCCATTTGCATTTGTTTTTTCCTCACGTCTAGAGGTGGAGAGTCTCATCTCGGACTCGGCTCCCCCCAGAGCTCTTCTGCAGTGTGTGAAGAACGGTGGCAGTGAGAGATGTTTCATCAACTGCCAGTCCCTCGTGTACTCCGTTCCTGGTGAGTGTGAGAGCTCAGGGGCGCTCGATGGGCACCTCTAGGGACATAACAAGCTTTGTGCGAGGCTTCCTAAGGAAGAGCTCCGATAACCAAAGCTGCCCACATTATCCTTTAAAAAGTAAACGACTTCCAAGACGAGATCAATAAGCCACATTGAGAAACTCACCGGGTCTGTCTGAGCTGACCAGTCGACGTGCACAGAGAGAGTGGAACTGCAAAAAACAAGTACCTAGCTCCTACACATTTAGTAAGGCCAATGGCTGCCTTGTGTACATGTAGAGTTAAAGTACCATTAAAGTGACATTAAACCCTCAGATTTTTGAACACAAACCAATACTGTAATGTGCGCCTCACTGTAATCCATGGTAGTTTCCCTTCTCTTTCCTGCTCTTCCTTTTAAATCCGTCTCTCTTCTCATGCTGGGGGAGAACTTCCCTTTGCAGCTGAGCGCCTCTTCCTGTAGTGCTGGCCCAGGTTGCAAACCTATACACAGACACCATGTAGCCATTCCAGAGACAAGGCAGTCTGCTGCAAAACAGAAGTTCTCCCCCAGCATGAGAAGAGATAAGGATTTAAAAGGAAGAGCAGCAAAGAGAAGGGAAACCACCATGGATTACAGTAAGGCGCACATTACACTATTGTTTATGTTAAAAAATCTGAGGGTTTAATGTCACTTTAAGTAAAAAACACACGGCTGAGATTTACATTGAACTGATCCCATCTACAGGGAGAGCTAATAAACTGTTAATGCCGAGAGCAGTTGGCACGTCATCCACATTTCAGCGGTTTATATGTTAATCATTTTTGCGCGTGTTATCCAACTGAATCTCTTCTTGTGCTTCCGGCAACGATGGGACATTTTCTTGGCCTGACATTTGAATAGATAACCATTATAACTATGTTATTAAAGCGAAGATTGTATAGAATTTGATGTCCATTTATTTATTACTTCTCAAATGGCTGTAGGTCAAAAAGAGAGTAGAGAAATGGCTGCCGTGTTTATTAAGGGATCCAGAATGTTAAATTGTATCCAATGTCACAACTTTTGCTATTGATGAGAGGTGAGAGGTGAACAGTTGGAGCCCCTGTGTCACTGGAACTGATGGAAAATCCGAAATGTTATAATGTCACCAGAACAGAAGGTGATGGGAACGCTTCCATTGGGGGGCACTGCACTGGTGATGCTACCTCATCTTGGAAATCCTCTCACTTCCTGTTGAAAGTACAGAAGAGGAAGTGAAGGAAAATTAGAGGTGAGAGGTGAACAGTTGGAGCCCCTGTGTCACTGGAACTGATGGAAAATCCGAAATGTTATAATGTCACCAGAACAGAAGGTGATGGGAACGCTTCCATTGGGGGGCACTGCACTGGTGATGCTACCTCATATTAAATCCTCTCACTTCCTGTTTGAAAGTACAGAAGAGGAAGTGAAGGAAAATTATTAAAAAAAGAAGCAATAAAATACTGATGAGTTTTCTATTCCCCGCTCCATCCAAAATAAAAAAAAAGTTTAGACTTTAGATACCCTTTAAATCAGTCTTATTACAGTACTAAGTCTCTGCATTGAAAACGTGAGTTTCCTGCAATAAAGTGAACTTGTCATCATTCTTAGAGCTGAACAAAAACTACTAGAGACGGGGCTTTTAAGGTGTCATATCATGAATGGAATAAATACAATTACACAATAGCAAACATATCACATCTATCGATTACCTCTTGAAGGCTGGACCCATACTGTCATACTGTATGGATCTAAGGATGCAAATGATGAATATATAATACACCCAGTAATGGCGAAGTCCATTGACTTATGTATAGAATATGTCTGTGTGGTCCAGGGAGGCGTCTACGCTCGGGTATTAGAAATACGTTTTATGTAGGGAGCAATATGTTATTTGGTATTTGATGTGTGTTTTAAAATCGGTGTTTATCTTGTATATATTTTTAAATAAATATGTGATATGTTTGATACAATTGTGCAATTGTATTCATTCCATCCATGATACGACACCTCCTCCCGTTACCCTGAGGAGAACTATGGGGAAAAGCCTGAACCCCATAGTTCTCCTTTAAAAGCCCCATCTCTAGTAGTTTATGTTATGGAAATGTATATTTTAGGGGTGTGGTGTCCTATTTTTCTTGGTGGTCCATATTTTTATTTACATTTCTTAGAGCTGAACTTTAATCTGCTGATATTCACAAAGGTTGAACTTGATGGACCTGTGTCTTTTATTCAACCTCAAATACTATGTAACTATATTTTGCATCCCATGAAAACTGATGTAGCCGCCACATCTGGTGAACTGCAATATATGAAATGTTTGTTCTTGGGTTCAGATAATGACTGTTTTGTTGAATCTCTGCTGTGCCTCTGATTGTGGATCAATAACACTGAGATCCGTCTCTTCTCAGGACTACAGGAATCCTATACTGTCACCTGTGGAAAATCCAGACACCCCAAACCCAACGAGACCATCAGTGGAGGTAAAGCCGGGGAACCCATTTTATAAAATGTTATATTCACATGGATACATATCCGGGTCCTCTGTAGTGTAATGTGTGGTGTTGGCGACTTGTGAATCCATTTTGTTAGAAGAAAAGAATTTGAGAGCATTAAAGGAGAACTATGAGGGGGGGAGGTGCTTTTCACTCACCTCATAGTTCTAGCCGACCTGTGACAATGAGACTTTCACAGGTCGGCTCAGTAGATCGGGAGGTGAGCTAACTTCTTGACATGTCATGGCAGATAGCCGTGACAGGGGAGGGACTGGATTCCCCCCTCCCCGCTCCGATCCTCCAGCGCTGACTGGCGGAATGGACGGGGGAGGGGGCGGGTACAGCTGGCTCTGCCTCTAGATAGGCAGAGCCAGCTGTCACTTACGCAGCTGGGCGGATCCAGACATAATTGTCGGGATCCGTTTCAGCTGCGGCGTCTCAGTATACCGCGAGCAGCAGCTCCCTATGTACTGAGCCTAGGGTGACGGGAGGACGCTAGTTTGTGTCCTCCCGTTACCCTCAGGAGAACTATGGGGGAAAGCCCTGACCCCATAGTTCTCCTTTAAAAAGTGGCAACTAAATAAAAACAAGAGGAATCAGAAATCTCACAATGTGAAGAGATGGAGAGCGACACAGATGCGGGGGTCATTGAATATTTATTTTAAACGATGAGAGATCGCAAGAAGGGGGTTCAACACGTTTCGGGGGCTCAGCACTCCCCCCTTCATCAGGGCTTAGATGCTGAAAGTAAATTAGGAGAAGACGCAAGAACAAGTTTTAAACAAAGATAAAATCATCTTCATTCGTATTATATTTATATAGGGACCTTAGATTGTAAGCTCCTTGAGGGTAGGGACTGATGTGAATGTGCAACTATGTAAAGTGCTGTGTAAATTGTCGGCGCTCTATAAATACCTGTAATAAATAAATATAAGTAACATATAAATAATTGTACAGTTGAGTATATTGAGATGCAGGGAATTAATCTGTTCACTTTTCTGATGTCAGAAAGAATGA
>NW_017307955.1:129519-130195 GCF_000935625.1 Nanorana parkeri | reverse complement strand
GCTCCGATCCTCCAGCGCTGACTGGCGGAATGGACGGGGGAGGGGGCGGGTACAGCTGGCTCTGCCTCTAGATAGGCAGAGCCAGCTGTCACTTACGCAGCTGGGCGGATCCAGACATAATTGTCGGGATCCGTTTCAGCTGCGGCGTCTCAGTATACCGCGAGCAGCAGCTCCCTATGTACTGAGCCTAGGGTGACGGGAGGACGCTAGTTTGTGTCCTCCCGTTACCCTCAGGAGAACTATGGGGGAAAGCCCTGACCCCATAGTTCTCCTTTAAAAAGTGGCAACTAAATAAAAACAAGAGGAATCAGAAATCTCACAATGTGAAGAGATGGAGAGCGACACAGATGCGGGGGTCATTGAATATTTATTTTAAACGATGAGAGATCGCAAGAAGGGGGTTCAACACGTTTCGGGGGCTCAGCACTCCCCCCTTCATCAGGGCTTAGATGCTGAAAGTAAATTAGGAGAAGACGCAAGAACAAGTTTTAAACAAAGATAAAATCATCTTCATTCGTATTATATTTATATAGGGACCTTAGATTGTAAGCTCCTTGAGGGTAGGGACTGATGTGAATGTGCAACTATGTAAAGTGCTGTGTAAATTGTCGGCGCTCTATAAATACCTGTAATAAATAAATATAAGTAACATATAAATAATTGTACATTTAAGTAT
>NW_017307955.1:125050-129382 GCF_000935625.1 Nanorana parkeri | reverse complement strand
AGTTATTAGAGTTTGAACTTGTCTGTTTTCAGCCTAGTTAACCATGAGAGTACCAAACATACAGGAACCGATAGACATTGGTTAGCGGTTTCTGGACTTCTTTGGGTGGATCGGGTGGTGATTTGGGGTCCATGGGGCAGGTTTCCACCCCTCCTCCCCTCCTCCACCATCATCCCTCTTGAGTGGCTACAATGTATCTACTTCTTGGAAAAACAATTGCAAAGACATCAGGAGAGGGTTGGATTGTCCATTCCCCTCCGATCATTCTCTCATGTCTGTGACCAGCCTTGGCCATGAAGCGGGCGATCTCGGCTCCCGTATCGTCTCTGTTATTAAAAGGTCGCTGAGCTCGCGTCTCTCGCTAAACCGTCAGCAGGAAACGTCTCGGAGATTAAAATCTTTTTGCTTTAGAAATGATTCCGGCTGATTTGATGGTAATTGCCAACTGTAAGATGACAGGGCCGGACTTGTTTCTTGCCGCTTCCTGCAGATCTGTAAACATTTGTCTGTCTAGGAAGCTCCGAACTTCCCAGCAACAAGTTTGTTCACCCGGAGAATAGATCGTCGCTGTTTATTTCTTCATATCGCTCCCGCGTCCCGTCGTATCGCTCCCGTGTCCCGTCGTAACGCTCCCGTGTCCCGTCGTAACGCTCCCGTGTCCCGTCGTAACGCTCCCGTGTCCCGTCGTAACGCTCCCGTGTCCCGTCGTAACGCTCCCGTGTCCCGTCGTAACGCTCCCGTGTCCCGTCGTAACGCTCCCGTGTCCCGTCGTAACGCTCCCGTGTCCCGTCGTAACGCTCCCGTGTCCCGTCGTAACGCTCCCGTGTCCCGTCGTAACGCTCCCGTGTCCCGTCGTAACGCTCCCGTGTCCCGTCGTAACGCTCCCGTGTCCCGTCGTAACGCTCCCGTGTCCCGTCGTAACGCTCCCGTGTCCCGTCGTAACGCTCCCGTGTCCCGTCGTAACGCTCCCGTGTCCCGTCGTAACGCTCCCGTGTCCCGTCGTAACGCTCCCGTGTCCCGTCGTAACGCTCCCGTGTCCCGTCGTAACGCTCCCGTGTCCCGTCGTAACGCTCCCGTGTCCCGTCGTAACGCTCCCGTGTCCCGTCGTAACGCTCCCGTGTCCCGTCGTAACGCTCCCGTGTCCCGTCGTAACGCTCCCGTGTCCCGTCGTATCGCTCCCGTGTCCCGTCGTAACGCTCCCGTGTCCCCTCACATCTTTAAATGTCTTTAAATTTAAATTGATTTTCTTACTTTTAACATTTCTTTTTTTGCGTGTGATTTTGTTTTGTTTTTTTAGTAATTGAACTCCAGTTCTCTCTCTCTCTCTCTCTCTCCTCCTCTCTCTCTGTCTCTCTCCCTTCTCTCTCTCTCTCATAACACCTTTCTTCTTTATTACCTGCAGATGTCACAACTGTACAGACGAGTATCACTTTTAAGCTGAATGACGGCGCTTGCAGAATGAAGCGGACTGACGCGCACCAGGGACTTGCCCAGAACAAGGTGTCAGGTAGGAACTCGGGAGGAACCCCCATTTCCTGTATGTGGACTGAAATCGGAATACGGTCCACGACTGCAAAAATCCCCAGCGTCTCCTGCCAGCGAGGGATGGGGGTCCGCTATGTCCTGGAGACCTTCATATGGATCATTGTTAAAGAGGGCAAAATTTAGGGCCACTTCTTTGTTTTTTCCAATTCTGTCATTGCTTTTAAACCTGCTTTGTATTAAATACTACCCATCCCCCGCACACCAGCATACATTTTCCATCAGAATTAATTGCCAGTCTGTCTAAGGATGTGACTCCAATAGCTACCGAGGTCCTATTTCAGGGGCAGTTGTTTAGGCAAGTCTCAGAGTTCAGGAAAATGTCAGCTATGCCTGCTCTTTTCAGATGGATGTAAAGGGATTCAATTAGAGAGAGGCAGTCAGAAAGCAAACAGCTTCCACTATCTCTTTAGGCCAGGGGTAGGCAACCTTGGCACTACAAATCCCATCATAACTCTGCTTATGGGAGTCATGCTTGTGGCTGTCAGTCTTGCAGTGTCTCATTGGACTTGTAGTTCCACAACTGTAGGAGGGCCAAGGTTGTCTACCCCCTGCTTAAGGCTAATGATTATGCTCTGTGGCACCAGTGTCATTGGTGCATAGTGTACTAAACCATTTAATTTTTAAAACTGTAGCCACATCTGTCCCTATGGAATTTGCCACCAGTCGCAATGTGGTTCCATGGTGTTAGGTGGAGGAATGTGCTGACAGGGAACACTTGTAGGGGGGTTGTGGGGGCTGCGGAGGACACCGGACCACACTGTCAGCAGCTCAGTCTGGCAACCTGTGATGTCACTGATGTCACAGGTTGCCAGGAGCTTGGAGGGATGCAAGAGTGTCACAGGTTGCTAAGAGCTCTTGGCAACCTGGGACGCTGTGGCCGCCCCCCACCACCACCGGGTTGCCCCCCAACGGGTTCCCGCCTGAGACAACGCGGTCCCCGAGACACCTGTGACCTCTTCAGGGCCAGACATTTACCTGGGTGTCTTTGCGTATTTTTGTATTCGTCTTTCCATGAGACCTACCAATAGACGGTAGCAGTAAAAACATGCAAAGTGCGCACATTTTAATAATAATGCTTCATACCTTTCCCCCAAACCCGCCACTTTTCCGGGGCTGAAAACATTTTAATGAGCAGGATACGAGAACATAAACATCCATTTCAGAGAGACGCGGCGGAGATGTCTGCCCTGTAATCCGAGGACGCCGTCGCAGCAGGATACAAGAAATGAATGGGGTGCCAAGTCGTTACATTGTATCAAATTTCTTTAATCAGACGCTGTAATTAAACAAAGAACGGAATAATCCGCCCGCCGTCTTCCTTTCATCTCTTCTCTCCACACAGAAAAGCAAAACCTCGTCTACGACAGATTCGACTTCGTAAACATAACGTGCAATCGGAGGGCGAGCGGACGCAAGTCAGCTGCTAAGGAGACGGTTATCACGGCGCAGTTTGAGCTGGAGGCCAATCAGAAGGAGGTGACAGGTTGGTTGGCGGGGGTCTGGGGTCTGTATCGCTTTTTCTTGGCCTTCTCTTGCTTTCCTGTCCGAGTATCTCCTGTTTTGTGACCATTTTGTGTGTGGACATTGGGTGACGGTTATCAGCAGATCGGTTAGGTTGGTGAAAGTTTAATGGCACGGATTGTATTACCATCAATGGCCTCTGCAGAGGCGGCGAGGAGTCATTGACGGCTTTTTCATTTCACGGCAGAGTCGTGCAGTTTCAGCTGCGTAAGGAGGAAAGCGGAAAAGAGGCTGCGGAAGACCATCAGGACGCTGAGGAAGGCGATCGGCAAGGACCATTTTCATGTCCGGCTGTCCGGGAAGGACTTTGAGGTCACCAAAAAGGTCCCCAGGGCGCCGGAGCTCCCGGAGATGTGCGGAAGCGGTCAGGTGCGGGTGGACAACAGATGCGGTAAGCCACGCCTTCCTCGGGTGGGAAAGATTAGTATTTAGAAAGAAAATGTATTTTATGCCTGAAGGCTATTACCTGCCACACTCCCAATTCCATGGAATAAAAAAAGATCATCAACGAAGTTGATTTAGAGTTGCCCTTAATGGGCTCCAAAGACCAGCAAGAGGGTCACTGTAAGTTACTCTGCCCGAGCTTCAAAGGCCATTGACACGGGCCATTCAAAGTTACCCTTAGTGGGTCCCAAAAGCCATAAACGGGGTCCATTTAAAGTCATCCTTGGTGAGCTCCAAAGACCATCAACAGGGTCCATTTGAAGTTACCCTTAGTGGGCCCCAGAAACCATCAACAGGGTCAATGTAAAGTTACCCTTAGTGGGCCCCAGAAACCATAAACAGGGTCAATGTAAAGTTACCCTTAGTGGGCCTGAAAGACCATCAACATGGTCCATTTAAAGCTATTTATAGTGGACCTCAAAGGCTATCCAGAGTCTACTTAAAGTTTTGCTTAGTTGGCTTCAAAGACCATAAAATTTAAAGTTCTCATTGGTGGGCCCCAAATGCCATCAACAGGGTCAATTTTTAAAGTTAGCCTTATTGGGCCCCAAAGGCCATCAACAGGGTTAATTTAAAGTTAAAACATAAAAAGAAAGAAACGGGGGCAGCCGTACTGGAGTTTAAGAAGCTTTTTTGGGCCACAGGAGGGTCCCTTTTGGTCGGTGCTTTTTTTCTGGAACTGTTTAATTTAAAGTTACCTTTAGTGGGCCTCAAAGACCATCAAGGAGGTTTTAGGGCTAGCCTTAGTGGGTCCCAAACCCCATAAACAGGGTCCATGTAAAGCTACCCTTAGTGGCCCAATGCTCCCCCCCCCCCACGCGC
>NW_017307955.1:121466-124826 GCF_000935625.1 Nanorana parkeri | reverse complement strand
CGCCCCTATATGCTCCCAAAGCCCCCCCCCCCCCCGAGTGTGCCAAACATCAAAGATCCCAATGGAGCATGGGCAGGTGAACATGTGCCTTGTCTTGGACTCAGTGATGGCCTCTTCTTGAGCATCCTCACTGTGAGGCCGTGGCTACACCTTGCAATCTCCATTCAGTACAGTGGAAAGCCCACTCTCTGCCCTTATAGGCTCATGGTGGCCGTGCCTTTCAAATGACTGTATCTAGAAATGCCCACGATGCACTGCTTCAGTAAGTATCTCATGTGTATGAATTAGGGATGCACCGATACCGATACTAGTATTGGTATCGATGCCGATACCGAGTATTTGGGTGAGTACTCGTACTCACCCAAATGCTACGATACCTATCACGAGTACTTCCTGTATCAGGAAGCCGGGCAGCGCATCATTACACGCTGCCCGGTTTCCTGATTGGCCAGGAAACGGCTCCATGCTCTCTTGTCACTTGTGATGAGAAAGCATGGAGCCGACTTCCCGGCCAATCAGGAAGCTAGCAGATTGGTCAGGAAGCTAGCAAATCTGGAAGCCGGGCGCCATGTAATGACGCAGCACCCGGCATTCTGATTGGCCAGGAAGCCGGCGTCATGCTCCCTCGTCATCTCATGAATCATAATATTAAGAAAGTGACCCTAAAGCATTAGTTTGTATTGCTTTAGAAAAAATGTGACCTGTCCCTTTAAGAAAAAGTATCGGCAATTGGTATCTGCGAGTACTTGATCAAAAGTATCGGTACTCGTACTCGGTCTTAAAAAAGTGCTATCGGTGCATCCCTAGTATGAATATACTGTACATGCGCTAGGTGCTGCTCCAGGTCAGTCCACCTAAATGTGCCGCCAGGGTGTGTTCACCGGCTCTTACCTGTCCATATAAAACACTGAAGATGTAAGGAATCGCGGCGCTCCATCAGTATGTTCAGTATCCAATGTATTTGCAGCGGCAGTTCAATGAGTCCCCTCAAGCCCTAATTAAGTATCCAAGCTGCGATGAAGGGGGGGAGGGGTGTTGTTTTGTCCCCGAAATGCGTTGGCTGTTTTATGTAAACATATTACAAACAATTAAAGGAAACTTAAACTCTTTCATCACTTGGTTTGGGGATCCTTTTTGTATTACTAGTCAGGGGTAGGCAAGCTCGGCCCTCCAGCTGTTGTGGAACTACAAGCCCCATGAGGCATTGCAAGACTCTGACAGTCACAGGCATGACTCCCAGAGGCAGAATCATGACGGGATCTGTAGTTGCACCACTGCTGGAGTGCTGAGGTTGACTCCCCCTGCTCCAGTCATTTCCAGATACACACTAAGGGGAATCTTGCTGAGAGGTGCAGGACCAGAGCCAGGGAGCTCGATGAAGAATGAGGTTTTTCTTTTTGAATAAAAACATGGCGGGGTATTAACCCTTTGACACTTCATCTGGCGGTTGCCAGGAGAACGGTACTTGCCTGACTGCATTGTGCCAAGTGTAAAGTTTGGGGGGGGGGGATTGTGGGGGAGGGGTGGTTTTTCAGGGGTTGAGCTCCGCCCCTTAGTTCCAGAGAAGGGAACTCTTAAGGCATCAGCACACCAAGACATTTTGGACAATTTCATGCTCCCAGCTTTGTGGGCGGAGTTTGGGGACGGCCCCTTCCTGTTCCAACATGACTGCGCACCAGTGCACAAAGGTCCATAAAGACACGGATGGGGGAGTTTGGAGGGGAGGAACGTGACTGGCTGCGCAGAGTCCTGACCTCAACCCCATAGAACACCTTTGGGATGAATTAGAGCGGAGACTGCGAGCCCCTCCCCCAACATCAGTACCTGACCTCACAAATGGTCCAACATTCCCATAGACACACTCCTAAACCTTGTAGACGCCTTCCCAGAAGAGGCGGAGCTTTTATAGCGGCAAAGGGCGGAGCTAACCCAATACTGAACCCTACGGACTAAGACTGGAATGTCATTAGAGGGCGGAGCCAACCCAATACTGAACCCTACGGACTAAGACTGGGATGCCATTAAAGTTCATGTGCGTGTAAAGGCGTCCCAATACTTTTGGCAATATAGTGTATCTTTCATCTTAAACAATCTTCTGCGGTTGTCCGGGGGGGTCCGATCTGTGCCGAGAGAATACCGCGCCGTCCTGGTCTCCTGCTGCTGCTGTTCCCGGAGCTCGCCCGGCGTGGAAACTGCTCCGCGCACCAAAGCGACGGTAATTGGCTCTGACAGCCATTCTGAAGCCTGCTTTCCCTGTGAAAGGCGATTACAAGCGCGGCGAGCGGTATGGTTTCCATAATCCCCCGCGGCCTGTCAGACGCTTATTAAGAGAACATGTGACCCTCGTCCTGAACACCTTTGTACGTCCCCCTCATTCCTCACCCGGGGACACTTCAATGGGGCGCCAGGAAGGTATCTTTTTTTCGGAGCGGTCAGGAAACTCGAGTAATGTAAACAGTTACATTGTATCAAGTTGAAGTGCGCAGCGCTCGCCATGTTCCTCAGACATCTCTACTCCTGTAAAGGGGGAATTTTAGCCACATCTTCCTAATTTCAGACTGTACCTCTGTCTCCGGGGCAGGAAGTGAAGGGAATTCACCCTAATGGGGGGTCACAGAGGGGCAATAAAAAGGTAACAGAGGGTCTCGCCCTTCCACAGTAAAGGAAATCCTAATCAATAAAATTTTTAACACCATTCAAAGTTCATTCTCAATCTTTCTATATCTGCAGCTTTCATTAAACTAACCCCCCCCCCCCACTGTCTTTAAGCTGCCTGCCCACCAACATGCAGGAGAGATATGAATGCTGGGAGGGGCTCAGTTACAGGGTGTAAAAGAAAGAAAACCTAAATGTTGTCGTATGCGGAACCGTCACCTTTTGCATAGAGAAGTTCAGGATGATGATACGGACATTTTGTGAATACATTATTTGCATTATTATTACTTATTATTATTTATTATAGTCGCAGTGATGTCACGGCTGGTGGGAGGGGCCGGCAGAGTGCTGTACATGGCTTCCGGAAACACTTCTCGGCACCCTGGCCATAAGTTGGTATTTTGGGATGTCTGTCTCTTATCGTATCTCCGGCAGACACACGGAGGCGGCTTGTGATGGTCGGAGTCATTTCAGCGTTTTGCTTCTGCTGGGAAAAGTTATTTTTATTCCTCCAGTTTATTGGATGACTTGTAGACGGCGCGCAGAGCGTGACACAACACGGCGCCTTATCTGATCATGTCTGTACACGGGGGGAGGGGTCTGTGTGTTGGTTTAGGTTGTTTTTTTGGGGGGGTACTACAAGTCCCAGCATGTCCTGGCAGCCAGGAGGATGTCTCCAGACGGGACCTTCATTGTATAATATAT
>NW_017307955.1:108286-121240 GCF_000935625.1 Nanorana parkeri | reverse complement strand
GGGGGGGGGGGTGTTTTTCAGGGGTTGGGCTCCGCCCCTTAGTTCCAGTGAAGGGAACTCTTAAGGCATCAGCACACCAAGACATTTTGGACAATTTCATGTTCCCAACTTTGTGGGAGGAGTTTGGGGACGACCTCTTCCTGTTCCAACATGACTGCGCACCAGTGCGCAAAGCAAGGTCCATAAAGACACGGATGGGGGAGTTTGGGGTGGAGTCCTGACCTCAACCCCATAGAACACCTTTGGGATGAATTAGAGCGGAGACTGCGAGCCCCTCCCCCAACATCAGCACCTGACCCCACAAATGGTCCAACATTCCCATAGACACGCTCCTAAACCTTGTGGACGCCTTCCCAGAAGAGGCGGAGCTGTTATAGCAGCAAAGGGCGGAGCCAACCCAATACTGAACCCTACGGACTAAGACTGGGATGCCATTAGAGTTCATGTGCGTGTAAAAGCGTCCCAACACTAATGGCAATATAGTGTGTATGTATCTGGAGGGAGGTGATGCCACAATGTCTCTATATTATATATGACACTGGGGGAGGAGTGAGGTTTGATCACATGACCTCTTGGTCTCGGTTGATACTTTGTATCTGATGATTTATGAGTCTCCTTCCTGTATCTGGACGGTCCGTTGTGCAGTTTGCGGATCGGTCTCGGGTACAGATCTCCGTCTCCATCCCGTGAACTGTATAAAAGACATAAAGATGTCGGCCGGACGCGGCGTGATTCTGACCGTTTCTGAGGCCGGTGAGCCGGTGCTGACCTCGTGGCCGGGTTCACATTCAGGACTCTGTGGTGCTACCATCGGTGACGGGGACACTTGGGGGGGGTGAAGTGCTCTTAAATGTCTTTGTCGGCATTAATCCCGGCACCCCGCCGGGCCCCTCCATGCATCACAAAGGGCCCAAACTTTTTAAAAACAGCTGCTTGAGCTCGGAGAATCGCCTTTTAGTGGTCACTGGAGCCTGACAAAGAGACGGAGCTGTGAAAACCCGAGTCTGCGAAAGCCAATTGCTTCTTTTGTTGGGGGCTGAAGATAAAAGGGATTAGGATTCCTCATCCTTTAACACCCCAATTATACGGGGCACTGCGCACCCGAACTTTGTTCTCCAGCCTCTCCAGTGGGTCAGGGGGATACCGGGGACCTCAAACACACAGAGGAGTGCGAGAGACGCCATCGCCTAACCCTCTGCACACTGCTATGCACTAAAACCAGACACAGCAAACTAGGAATTATTGGGCGGCTTTTGAGGGTTTTTTTTTTTAACCTTTTCAGAATTTATGTTCCCATGTTGGATGCAGCATGTCTGACCCAATGCATATAAATCCCAGCGCCTGTGCAGTTCTTGGCTGTGTTCACAAATATCTGATGCAGATCAGCCCCCTGCTGCAGCTTCTCACCTTGTGACTGGCTACAAAGTTGCAATGTTGCAGACTGATCACTGGGGGAGGGGAGACCGAGGAAATGCTTCCTCCATCTTGCAGCACATTGATCACTGGGGGAGACTGAGGAAATGCTTCCTCCATCTTGCAGCACATTGATTACTGGGGAAAGGGAGACTGGGGATATGCTTCCTCCTGCATGCAACAGACCAATCACTCGGGGGTGGGGGGGAGACTGGGGAAATTCTTCCTCCTGCCTGCAGCAGACTAATGACATCATCTCAGCCTGGGCAAAGTCACTGACTGGAGCTCAAGGACGATTTATAAGGATAGATGGAGCTTTCCACTAAGTCAGGAGTGTATTGCAGACTTGTAAACTGAAATGTGTAACTTCTACTAACCTCCAGTTATCGCTAAAACATAAAACTTCTGCTTTTATTCTTTTTTTTTTCTCACATAACAATTGTTGGCGGTCAGCTTGGCTCGCCCGCGCTTTACCTTCTGCCTACTAACCAGCGTGCTTTTCTCTCCTCTTGTCTCTCAGTTAGCTGCCACGCGGGCACGTTCTACGACGGACAGAAGGAGCAGTGCGTTCTATGCCCCAACGGGACCTATCAGACCGAAGGAGGGCAGATCGCGTGTGAGATCTGCCCGGCTCCCGAGAACAGAGACAGTCCGAAGCACGTGGGGGCCCGAGACCTCTCCGAGTGCGGAGGTAACTGAGAGTCACCGGGAGGGTTACATTCCCGCTATATGGCCACAATATGTAGACCTCCTCCAAGTGGATGGAGTTCCGGTGTCTCCATTGAAGGGTTCTGTTTCATTAACAGAACACTGTAGACAGTTGGACTCTTCCAGCCTTGTGGTCACAGTTTGGTGAAGACCCTTTTCCCCCATCACTGTCCCCTGTGTACAAAGCCAGCTCCATAAAGACATGGTGTGACCAGTTTGTGAAGGTCACTCAAGTTCCTCCACACCAGAGCCCCGACCTCAACCCTGTGGAACATAGGAACACCTTAGGAACACTTGGGTTTCATAGGCATTATTGAGTTCAGGTGCCCCAAGCCAGCTCCATAGAGACACGGTGTGACCAGTTTGGTGGAGGAACTCGAGTGTCCTGCACAAAGCTCTGACCTCAACCCTACTGAACACCAGGCTGGTCTTCTCTTCCAAGAGCTGTACCCAACCCCACACATACTCTTGGCTGAATGGGCACAAATACCAACAGATGCGCTTTGTGGAAGGTCCTTTTCGGAGTTCAAAGCCAGCTCCATGAAGACATGGTTTTGTTTAAGTATCCTGCACAGAGCCATGACCTCAACCCTACTGAACACCATATGTTAATGGCCATGGATGGGAGGGGGTGGCAACTCCCTATTAATGGCCATGGATAGGAAGTGGGTGGCAATGCCATGTTAATGGCCATGGATGGGAGGGGGGTGACAATGCCATGTTAATGGCCATGGATGTAAAGTGGGTGGCAATGCCATGTTAATGGCCATGGATGGGAGGGGGTGGCAATGCCATGTTAATGGACATGGATGGGAGGGGGGTGGCAATACCCTATTAATGGCCTTGGATGGGAAGTGGGTGGCAATGCCCAATAATGGCCATGGATGGGAAGTGGGGGGCAATGCCATGTTAATGGACATGGATGGGAGGGGGGTGGCAATACCCTATTAATGGCCTTGGATGGGAAGTGGGTGGCAATGCCCTATTAATAGCCATGAATGGGAAGTGGGTGGCAATGCCATGTTAATGGCCATGGATGGGAAGTGGGTGGCAATGCCCTATTAATGGCCATGGATGGGAAGTGGGTGGCAATGCCCAATAATGGCCATGGATGGGAAGTGGGTGGCAATGCCCTATTAATGGCCATGGATGGGAAGTGGGTGGCAATGCCCTATTAATGGCCATGGATGGGAAGTGGGTGGCAATGCCATGTTAATGGCCATGGATGGGAAGTGGGTGGCAATGCCCTATTAATGGCCATGGATGGGAAGTGGGTGGCAATGCCATGTTAATGGCCATAGATGGGAGGGGGGTGGCAACTCCATATGAATGGCCATGGTTCTGGAACGAGATGTCCAGCAAGCTCATCTAGGTGTGATGGTCAGGTGTCTACTGAAGTGTCACTATGAGTATGTTATGCAGCACTGCAGGTAGATCCGTTCATTCAGTTGCCATCTCCTGAAGGGGAATTGTAGTTGAGCTTTTAATCGAGTTACGTTTTTGGATCGTTGGTGGATATGGATAGAAGGGATTTTTAACCCAACACTCCAAGATGACCACATTTAACTATCTGTTCATTTCATCCTAAGCTTGGAATGATCTTTTCTGTGGTGTGCTGGGACAGATGGAACTTTCTCAGGGGTTTTATGATTTTTTTTTCTGTGTTTTGTCTCTTTTCACTCTTCCGCATTCACACTGCAGCTTTTCATGTTTAATTATTTCACTGCATTCGTGTTCAAACTGCAGCCATTTGGTGCTTATTATGAAGCCAGTCCCAGGATTGTAAGCCTTGGTTTGTATTGTCAGTGATTTCTAAAAGTCTCATGTAATAGTTCTCTAGCTGCGCCTTTAGCATGTTACAACTCTGACCGTCTCCTGTAGTAAGCCTGCAGTCTCTGGCAATCTCCTGTAGCACTATGCATTCTGAATGTTATTCGCCTGTGTGAAAGTCTTCCAGATGTTTGATGAATCTACATCGCCATCTTGTGGTCACTTTTAGGTAACGCAGGAGATACATTTCCATCATCTACAGAGGACACAGAGCTAGTAACATCAGTTCCTGCAGCAGAGGAGCTTACAATCTAATGTCTCCCCACAGTCACATCAGTCTCTGTACAGAGGAGCTTACACTCTAATGTCCCCTCCCCCACAGTCACATCAGTCTCTGTACAGAGGAGCTTACACTCTAATGTCCCCTCCCCCACAGTCACATCAGTCTCTGTACAGAGGAGCTTACACTCTAATGTCCCCTCCCCCACAGTCACATCAGTCTCTGTACAGAGGAGCTTACACTCTAATGTCCCCTCCCCCACAGTCACATCAGTCTCTGTACAGAGGAGCTTACACTCTAATGTCCCCTCCCCCACAGTCACATCAGTCTCTGTACAGAGGAGCTTACACTCTAATGTCCCCTCCCCCACAGTCACATCAGTCTCTGTACAGAGGAGCTTACACTCTAATGTCCCCTCCCCCACAGTCACATCAGTCTCTGTACAGAGGAGCTTACACTCTAATGTCCCCTCCCCCACAGTCACATCAGTCTCTGTACAGAGGAGCTTACACTCTAATGTCCCCTCCCCCACAGTCACATCAGTCTCTGTACAGAGGAGCTTACACTCTAATGTCCCCCCCACAGTCACACACTATTATTATACATTTATATAGCTCTGACATATACCGCAGTGCTGTACAGAGATCACTGAGCCAGTCACATCAGTCTCTGTACAGACACACTCCCCCTACAGTCACACACTATTATTATAAATATATTGCTCCAGGCAGACTCTGAACTCCAGGTGGACAGTGTCTTTGTTAAGAATTAAGCCCAGGACCCCAGTGCTGCTTGAGCACAGAATTATCATGCTGCCCCACCAGCCAGTATGAACAGTTGCATGAACTGACCTCCGGAAGAGTATAACATATGGCTTCTTATTACAGCTGGAGTAGGATTTATATTGCACTAGTTTCTGGTTATCAGGAGAAAGTTATCTCCTTATCGCTCATGCTGACCTGTGAGCGCATTGGCTGCTGTAAAGGCGACCACACCACAACAGGGAACCATGTCTGTATGACAATGGTGATCATTCTCTCCTTGTCTCCCTCAGGTCTGTGTCCTCCTGGTGAATTCTCCATGGATGGGTTTCGTCCGTGTGAACCGTGCCCCCTGGGGACCTTCCAGCCTGAAGCTGGGAGGACATCTTGCTTCTCCTGCGGTGGAGGCCTGACCACCCGGCACAGTGGAGCATCAACATTCCATGACTGCGAAACCAAAGGTGACTCTCCGTGCTAAAATACCATCTCCATTGGTCCTCTTTTCATCTCTATGGGACAAATGTGTGCAAGTGTCAGGGCACACGACCTGTGAGTGGGGGCCCCCTGTGACTTATAGGTCAGGAGACGTTGGCCCCATCACCACCGCAGTGATAGGAAAGAAGACATTTTAGAAATGTGGAGGTTGAATTTTGCACCCCTTTCACCTCAATGTCAGGGTGGGTGTGTTAAGGGAATCAGCAATCTCTGATCAAGGTGAAGGTTTCCGGATCAGGGGCGTAACTAGAAATCGCAGGGCCCCATAGCGACCGCCTGGGTCGCTATGGTGATTGTTACGCCACTGTTCCGGATGGGTATTTAGAAGAGAAGAGTTACAAAATAATAGAGAAAGATTAGAAAGTGCAGAAGAGATCCTCAGACATGGCGGGTGTACCGAGCATCTGACTCCCTTGCTCAAGCGGGAGGCTTCAAGCTCCAATCCCAGGCAGTTGTCATGTAGCACCGTCCCAAACCTTAACCTTTCACATAATACATCATTAGGTTAGGAATGTGCGCAGACCGCCCATAACAATTACATTGTAGAATGAGGGGACTGGCTGTCTCTATGTTCCCCAAGACACTCCAAGGACCCCGGAGAACATCAATTTGTCCCAATGGCATCACTGGGACTAAAGTAAAGTATTTAAAGTAGTATGAAGGTCCGGCCATTTTTTACCTTATTGGGCAAAAATGATTTGTATTTGCACATTTACTATATCTTTCTCCGCCTCCAACTGACATCCGTTTCTTGTGGGTTTGCGCAGTTCAGTGTTCGCCCGGACACTCCTACAACACCACGACGCACAGATGCATCAGGTGTCCGATGGGGATGTACCAGCCGGAATTTGGTCAGAATTTCTGCATCTCCTGCCCGGGGAACACCAGCACAGACTTCGACGGATCCACCAACATAACCCAGTGCAAAAGTAAGTGCCCCCCTCTTCGATTTTTTTTTTTTCCTGTCCGATAATATCATCCAATTGAGTTAAATCACAGCTAACCAATCAGATCTGTCCAATCGGTCAGGCGCCGTTTGTTGGACACGAGTTGCATTTTCGCAAATAAAAAGTTGTGTATGTGTTTGAAAGAGTGAACTCCGGCTCGACGGGGTTATCTGTATACACCCCCCCACCCCACCCCGGACTCCATGTTCTCCAAGATCTGTCCTTGTAGATGGAATTGATAAATAACACCCAAATATTGCAGAATTGCAACTTTCCTGAACATCTTTGTTGGGGGGGAATCGAGGTGGGAGCCGGAGGGACTGAAACAGCGCGGAAAGAAGGAACGTCATTCGGGGTTTATCGTTTTCCATCCCCGTGTATAACAAAACCCGTTACATGATAAAGAATATTTGTCTGAAAATGCAAAAATTCTCTCCAAAAACATATCTGTTACATGAAAAAGACAAAACGCCTAAAAACAATTACAAATCCTATAAAGCTCATCAAGGATCCCTCTGAGCTGTGAATGCCAGTTAGAGATGCTGTATAAACCAACAATTGCATGAGAATGAAGACTTCACAGCCATAGTAGCGATATAAAACAAATGGCTGTGGACTCTCCGGGGACTTAAAGGAGAACTATGAGGGGGGTGACGGGGGAGGGGGCGGGTACAGCTGGCTCTGCCTCTAGATAGGCAGAGCCAGCTGTCAGTCACGCAGATGGGCGGATCCAGACATAATTGTCGGGATCCGCTTCAGCTGCGGCGTCTCAGTATACCGCGAGCTGCAGCTCCCTATATACTGAGCCTAGGGTGACGGGAGGACGCTAGTTTGTGTCCTCCCGTTACCCTAAGGAGAACTATGGGGAAAAGCCCTGACCCCTTAGTTCTCCTTTAATTACCATGCAAATCCTCTTTCGCTTTTTTGTTGCAAAGCCGGGACTAATTGTCTCCGTTCCGTAGCTTACTTCCAGGTTTACAATCATTCGGATGTTCTCGGTCAGGTTGGATATATACTGTAGGTTCTCAGTGCACATTTTTATATGAAGATTTGTGTATATTTTTTTTTTCAGTGACAATTTACGCAGCACTTTACATACTGCACACTCACATCTGTCCCTGCCCTCAAGGAGCCTACAATCTAAGGTCGCTATCTCGCATGCATGCATACATACAGGCCCGGATTCCCCACAAGGCCACCGAGGCCCGGCCTCGGGGCGGCAGGGCGCAGAACGGCGACAGCGGTATCCTTGTGGGTAAGTTGGCCTCTCTACATTCAGTCCTGCTTTGCACAAGCAGGACTAAATGTAGAGTGAGGAAGCCGATTGTTCGTTTACATGTGATGTCAGGGATGTCGCCGAGATCACATGTAAACAGTCTGCAGCCTCCTGCACTTACCTCTCTGCTCTGGTTCCATCCACCGGGCTCCGCCGCCGAGTCTCTCCTCACTGCGGTTAAAAGTAACCCTGCTGCTCCGTGTAGACAGTGAGAGGGGAGAGCTGTGCCGTGCTGTGCCGTGCTCTTCCAATCTCAACAGTGCTGTGCTAGAACTCCTGTATTGGAGGTGACAGGGTCAATAAAGAGAACCTGTCACCTCCAATTGCTATCACACAGGGGATTGTTTTCTCCTGTGTGATAGCAATAAAGTTAGGTGGAAAAAAAAATTATATGAAAAAAATTAATTAAAAAAATACAAAGGTGATTAAAAAGTAAAAAATAATTGCGTATTGCGGAGCCTGGCCTTGGGGCGGCAGGGAGAGTAAATCCGGCCCTGCATACATACATACATACATACATTGTAATGTTGGGGAGCTCACAGAGCACTCGCACAGGCTTTTCCTTTAACCAAAAGTCTTTATTATTCTTCTGTAACATAAAAGAGCTTTAATTCAGCAACATACAGTCTGCTTGTGTCTCAGCAAGTACAGTCTTTAGCACACCTCTGTGGGATACTCACTCTGATCACCCCTGGTGAGCACTCACACTGCTCTCTCAGCAGTGTGTCCACCAGGTCTCTTGGGTCACCAACCTTCCCCAGACTCCCCTAGCTGTTCCACATGCGTCCAGCATGCACAGCGAGTCTGCTTGTGGTCGTGTGCCTCCTGCACACCCACACACCACTGGCTTGGCTCGACCCTCCTCTGCCTCCAGCACACACCACCAACTCCTCCTCTGAACTCTGGTCTGAGGTCTTAATGAGGCTGCACTCCTGATCACCAGCAACACCTGACCTCAGGATTGGAGATTTCATCCCACCCAGAACACTAAGAAATCTCCAGAGATCCAGATCCCGGCTACAATCCGGAAAAACTGAAAGGCCAGTTTCTTCCCTCCAGAACTATTTGCATTCTGGAACCTCTCAGCCCCTCTGGCTGAGAGTCCTGGGTGACCGTGTTGCCAGCATACTCTGTGGCATTGCCACGCACTGCCACAACATGCATGCATGCATGCATACATACATACATACATACATACATACAGGGCTGATTTAGACCAGAACCACTTAACCTTCCAGCATGTCTTTAGAGTGTGGGAGGAAACCGGAGTAGCGGGAAAAAACCCAGAGTACCCGGAGGAAACCCACTCAAGATAGTGTCCTGATCAGGATTTGAACCGGGACCCCCCAGTGCTGCAAGGCAGAAGTGCTAAGTCTATAGAACTCGGGTTGCCTCCAGATAGGGGGTCACACAGAACACCTTTTGGGGTTTATAAGTGCATTGATTTTATTTTGTTATTATAGCTGTGAAGTCTTTATTCATATGCGCGTGTTAGTTTGCACGCCATCTCTAATTGGTATTTTTAGTTCACGGGGTTTCCTTGATGAGCTTCAGGGATTTGTAATTGTTTTTAAGGTTTGCTGTGTTTTTGTTGTCTTTTTCCTATTGCTGTACTAAATAATTGATACATTTTAACACAAGTCGTGAGGCATTGTGGTGGTTTTGTATCTAGTTTGTCTCTGGCCGGCACGCAAGCAGGTACGGATCTCGTTTGGGTAAAATAAAGAATATTTACCTGGAATGTCCTAACTCCGTTTTATTTATAGTGGGGGGAAAAAAGGAAATAAATCTAAAAGAAATGAAAGAAGAAAAAAAACCTAAATAAACTGATCGCAAGAATACAATGTATCAAAAACACACAAGTCACAAACACATATACGCTATAAGAAAAACAAACAGTAAATTGTTTCTCTGAATCTTCGGTGACGAAAGAGGTTTTTACGGTCTTGGCGGTGAAAGTGTTTATGTTTTAGGCTCTTAACGGTCAGAGAAAATCCGCATTATTCAGTTTATTTACAGTACAGAGTGCCAGATTACTCCAAGTGGAGCCAGGTGGTTCTGAAGAAATCGCTGACACATTTCATGGAACAAATATAATGTTACAAAAAAAAAACCAAACCTACATTTTGCCCTTTTCAGACTTCAAGTAGCAGCTGGTTTATTTAAAAGGGTTTTTTTTAAAGAGCAACAACTCAGAAAGTTTGGAGTTTAAGTGATACCCTTTTATTGGATAACATGACTTATTAAAGATGTAAGCTTTCCCTCCGTTGTCAGGCGGTAGACAATTCTGAAAATGGTTCTGAGCACACAGACAGACGGATTACATAGAGTTACAAGGAGGAGCATTGGAATATAAATATAATAGTGTTTTTTCATGGCAGAGTTGGAGGATAAAGGGTTAGGCTGTAGAGAAAGGGATACGTTTAGAAGTGGCCCTACACTCTGTACAACAAACTTCCAACTTTTGCACTCTGTATGCTACACACTCCTAAACCCCTACACTCAATATGTTACATACGATTCCTGACCCATGTACTCAGTACGTTACACAATCCTAACCCTTACACTGTATACTATTCTGACCCTTGCACTATGTACATTATCCAATCCTGACCCATGTACTCAGTACGTTACACAATCCTGACCCCTGCACTATGTACATAATACAATCCTGACCCCTGCACTATGTACATTACACAATCCTGACCCCTGCACTATGTACATAATACAATCCTGACCCCTGCACTCAGTACGTTACATAATCCTGACCCCTGCACTCAGTACGTTACACAATCCTGACCCCTGCACTATGTACATAATACAATCCTGACCCCTGCACTATGTACATTATCCAATCCTGACCCATGTACTCAGTACGTTACACAATCCTGACCCTTGCACTATGTGCATTACACAATCCTGACCCCTGCACTATGTACATAATACAATCCTGACCCCTGCACTATGTACATTATCCAATCCTGACCCATGTACTCAGTACGTTACACAATCCTGACCCTTGTACTATGTACATTACACATTCCTGACCCTTGTACTATGTACATTACACATTCCTGACCCTTGTACTATGTACATTACACATTCCTGACCCTTGTACTATGTACATTACACATTCCTGACCCTTGTACTATGTACATTACACATTCCTGACCCTTGTACTATGTACATTACACATTCCTGACCCTTGTACTATGTACATTACACATTCCTGACCCTTGTACTATGTACATTACACATTCCTGACCCTTGTACTATGTACATTACACATTCCTGACCCTTGTACTATGTACATTACACATTCCTGACCCTTGTACTATGTACATTACACATTCCTGACCCTTGTACTATGTACATTACACATTCCTGACCCTTGTACTATGTACATTACACATTCCTGACCCTTGTACTATGTACATTACACATTCCTGACCCTTGTACTATGTACATTACACATTCCTGACCCTTGTACTATGTACATTACACATTCCTGACCCTTGTACTATGTACATTACACATTCCTGACCCTTGTACTATGTACATTACACATTCCTGACCCTTGTACTATGTACATTACACATTCCTGACCCTTGTACTATGTACATTACACATTCCTGACCCTTGTACTATGTACATTACACATTCCTGACCCTTGTACTATGTACATTACACATTCCTGACCCTTGTACTATGTACATTACACAATCCTGACCCTTGCACTATGTATGTTATTCAATCCTGGCATCCTGCACTCTGTACATTACACACTCCTAAACCCCGGTGTTCTATCGAAAGTTCCAACTTGTTGAGATCTCCAACGACCTGACTTCCGGTTTAGTTAGAAGTAAGAGGTGCGCTAACTAAACCGGAAGTCGGGTCGTTGGAGATCTCGAGGAGTTGGAGTTTAGAACACCGGCACTCAATGTTACATAGTACTGACCCCCTGCACTCTGCACGTTACACACATCTGACCCCTGCACCCTGGCGACGTTTGCTCCCTTCCATGTTGTTCAGGTAGGTCTCCACCTCTCCAGCATTTCCTACCCTGGCTTAACCTAATCCTGAGCACTAAATAGTCACCGAAGCGCGACGCACACCTTACCAGACACTTGAAGTATTTGTTGCTAAAACACACGGCTCCTTCACAGCACCAAAGACCAGAAAGGGACGTTCACTACACAGATTAAACAGGAAGTGTGACATCTGTGTCTGTGAATGTGTCTATTTTATATAAAACTAACATTGTTGCTTCCAGTTTACTTCTTCTCTCCTCTTTTCTAATACAGAATCTTCTGTCCCTTTTCTGATTCCAGACAGGCAGTGCGGGGGTGAGCTCGGGGAATATACAGGTTACATAGAATCGCCAAACTATCCTGGAAATTACCCCGCCAACACGGAATGTACGTGGAACATAACCCCGCCCCCAAAGAGACGGATTCTCATCGTGGTGCCAGAGATCTTCCTGCCGATAGAGGATGAATGCGGGGATTATCTGGTGATGAGGAAAAGCCGTGAGTTGGTTTCTCTCCAGATTTTATTGTACAAACAAAATGATTTCTGCGAGGAAACCCGGGAGCCGTCCTGTCAGTGCAAAACACAGCGCAGGCTCATCATTCCTCCTAAAGTGTATGGAAACCCCCTCAGCCTATTCCTCAGCATGTGTGGCATCGTGTCTCGCTGTATACAGTTTTCTTACACCAATAGTTCTATTGTAAATCTGTTGCAAAGTTTCTTCCCTGAAGATCCTGACAGTACCAGCACTTCCTGTATCAGACTGAGAACTCGAAGCCCCTGCCTTGCTATTTATCAGCCTCCTTTTATGTGGTCTTCACTTAATGAATAAGCCCGGTCAATTTGGTCACATGATCTCTGGTAAACAGGCCAATCAGAGTGTAGATTAATTTCCCCTTAAAGGAGAACTATGGGGTCAGGGCTTTTCCCCATAGTTCTCCTTCGGGTAACGGGATGACACAAACTAGCGTCCTCCCGTCACCCAAAGCTCAGTATATAGGGAGCTACAGCTCGCGGTATACTGAGACGCCGCAGCTGAAGCGGATCCCGACAATTATGTCTGGATCCGCCCAGCTGTGTGAGTGACAGCTGGCTCCGCCTGTCTAGTGGCAGAGCCAGCTGAACCCGCCCCTTCCCCGTCCGTTCCGCCAGTCAGCGCTGGAGGGTCGGCGCGGGGAGGGGGGAATCCAGCCGTGACAGGACCGAGAAGTGAGCGAACGCCGGTTGTGTTCGCTCACCTCCCGATCTACTGAGCCGACCTGTGACAGTCTCATT
>NW_017307955.1:104950-108257 GCF_000935625.1 Nanorana parkeri | reverse complement strand
GGAGGAAAAGCACACCCCCCCCCCCCTCATAGTTCTCCTTCCAGCAGATATCATCTGAGCAAGTGCCTGAGTTTTTGGCCATGTGGCCAGTTCTGGAGGGAGCTTGGAGCAGCATTTTCTGCAGGAAAAACAAGGTCATATAAATGCTCGGTTATGACAACATTTTTTTTCCCCCCGTGCAGCCTCGTCCAACTCCGTCACCACTTATGAGACTTGTCAGACCTACGAACGTCCCATCGCCTTCACATCACGCTCCAAAAAGCTCTGGATTCAGTTCCGGTCTAATGAAGGGAACAGCGCCAAAGGCTTCCAGGTGCCTTACGTCACCTATGATGGTAAGAGTCACTGGGGTTGGTAATCGGTGTAACAGCTAAATGAACCACTTGAAGAGAACCTGTCATAACAGAGAGCTATAGGGGGAGATGTTGCTGACTCTGTTTATAAAAGCTGCACCAACCTGTACTGCAATGTCAGCACTAGGGAGTGCAAAGCCATAGTTTCCATTGTTTCAGCACTCTATCAGTCTAAATGATAATATGTTACCTACTCTCAAAAATATCCAAGTTAATGTTGGATTTTGTTACTCCGTATTTATATATTTATTTACTACAAGCTTTAATAGCACAGACAATTTACCTATCATTCCACATACTGTACATTCACATCACTCCCTGCCCCCCAAGGAGCTTACAATCCAATGTCCTAATCTCACATGCATGCACGCATTAGGGGCCAGCATGTCTCTGACATATCAGAGGAACAGAAGTACCTGGAGGAAACCCGCAGAAGCCCAGAGAGAGCATTCAGACTTCATGCAGATAATGTACTGATTGGGATTCGAAACCAAGGACCCCAGTGCTGCTGGAGTCAGATTGGGTCTTGTTGAGACCTGACTGCGTGTCTACTTATTTGTGATCAATGGGAATCATTCATCTTTTGCTTTTGGGAGCTGTAGGTGTACAAAATGCTGTCATTTCATAGACAACTGTAAATGAGGGCACCGAGCTGTGCTTAAAGGAGAACTATGAGGGGGGGGGGAGGCGTTCGCTCACTTCTCGATCCTGTCACGACAGAGAGCCGTGACAAGGGAGGGGCTGGATTCCCCCCTCCCCGCTCCGATCCGCCAGCGCTGACTGGCGGAACGGACGGGGGAGGGGGCGGGTACTGCTGGCTCTGCCTCTAGATAGGCAGAGCCAGCTGTCACTCACGCAGCAGGGCGGATCCAGACATAATTGTCGGGATCCGCTTCAGCGTCTCAGTATACCGCGAGCTGTAGCTCCCTATATACTGAGCTTAGGGTGACGGGAGGACGCTAGTTTGTGTCCTCCCATTACCCTAAAGGCTCATTCACATTGAGCGATTCGCGCGTTTGTCACGTGATTTGCATTTTGCGCGATATCGGGCAAATGCTTGCATTGAGCAAGCTAGAATCGCGGCAAAATCCGCTCCAAAAAGGGTCCTGCTGTAGCGACATGCATTGGAGAGCGATATCGCGCAGTAAATAGCCGCCATATCGCGGGAATTACCGCGCGATAAATCGCTCAGTGTGAATGGGGCCTAAGGAGAACTATGGGGAAAAGCCCTAATCCCATAGTTCTCCTTTAAAGCTTCTCTGCTTTAGGAAGTAACATAAGAATCATCAAAAGCTCATACAGACAGGATCTTGCTCCCAGAATTTACTAACCCAAAGCCGCTTTAACATTTACAGAAGATTATCAGGAGCTGATCGAAGACATTGTCAGAGATGGGAGGTTGTACGCCTCCGAAAATCACCAGGAGATATTGAAGGTATTTATGTTTATCCCTATTGTGTCCAGATGTAGTGCAGATCATTCCCCCAAACATGACTGGGAGCCCCACCTACAGAAGGGGTAATAATAATAATAGCAATATTCCTAGATCCCTTTTACTCCTTGGGCTCTCGAAGCCTTTATAAGATGGGTGTTGGGATCTTTTAAAGCAGTGGTTTCTCAACCTGTGTAAGCTCAGGACCCACATTTGTCCTCGGTCATTAAGTTGAGACCCAAGTCGTATTGCAATGGAACGCACGGCAGTGTGGGCTGCTGTGCTGGAGCTCCATTCATACGTGCATTGCTTGCACAGCTCCCATGTGCGCCCGTAGAGTAGCCGGGAGCCAGAATGTGACGTCACTCCAGTCCAGGCTCCTCTACAGGACACGCAAAGGAGCTACAGTATAAGCAATGTATATATGGATGGAGCTCCCTCCTGGCCATACCCCTAGGCGGCCCCACCTCAAGTCGACACTTGGCGCCGGGCCGGCATATTTTGAATGGCTGCTTGGTGTAAGAATGGACAGTTCTGCGCTCGGGGGAGGGTAGGGCAGGGGCGTATCTGCCGCGAGGCAAACAAGGCGTTTGCCTGGAGCGGCAGATTCGCTGAGGGCGGCGATGCTGCCTTGCCTAGGGCAAAGCTGCACATCCCCCCCGGACTGACCCGCCGATTCCCGTAGATGGCATCACCCACCTCTGTATAGTGCGCTCTCGCCCCCAGCGCCAGCACCACGACACAGAGCAGCAGCCGGTATCTAGCACACAGCGCCGCTGCTGCTTGCGGGCCGTCACGTGACGCGGAAGTCTTCCTCCTGTCATCGGCTGCTGCTCTGTGTCGTGGTGCTGGCGCTGGGGGCGAGAGCGCACTATACAGAGGTGGGTGATGCCATCTACGGGAATCGGCGGGGGCGGCGTTGCTGCCTTGCCTAGGGCAGCAGCAAAGGTAAATACACCGCTGGGGTAGGGGGAGAAAAGTGGAAGGCATATGGCGGCCCACTGAACAAGGGGTCGCGACCCACCAGTTGAGAACCAAGGTTTCAAAGGGTTAAAGGGATGGTCCTATAAGCCCAGGTGAATAGATGAGTCTTAAATCTGCCAATAAAGACATCCAGAGATGGAGCTCCTCAGACAGTGGATGGCAGTGGCCATTATACTCCCCCGCACACATTATATTTGTAGGTGGGTACAGTAGCGTAACAACCGGGGGGGCAGCAGTGGCGCGGGCCCCGGGCGAAAAGTGAAGTTAGGTACAGTAGGTGGGTGGGTAGGTAGGTGGACGGATGGATAGATTATACCCACATATATTATTTTTATCAGCCATTTGTTTTCTTTCTAGGACAAGAAGCTGATAAAAGCTCTGTTCGAAGTCCTGGCCCATCCGCAGAATTACTTCAAGTACACAGCTCAGGAGTCCCGAGAAATGTTCCCCAAATCCTTCCTCAGACTCCTCCGTGCCAAGGTGTCTCGATTTCTCCGGCCTTACAAATAAAGAGGCGTTCTGGTCTGCATTCCAGTGC
>NW_017307955.1:96312-104926 GCF_000935625.1 Nanorana parkeri | reverse complement strand
TCATGGCTTTGACAACCTGCGGGCAAAAAAACAAAACGTTTTTCCACTCGCAGCCTGATCACACAAATTACGTTCAAAGATGCTCAGCCTTCTCGAAACGTCGCTGTGCCATGGTAGTAGAAATGTATTGGACTAGGACAGAACATGTTCACGTGACCACAGAGGCGTCATCTGGGCGGAGTCATGATGCACTTATCCCACATCCAACAAAGGAAGGTCGTGTTTCAGTCGGTGCCGGGACAAGGCGAAAAGGCCAAAGTGCTCCCCCACTATGAGCTGTGAACTGCTTCAGCGGAATAGGTCGCTGGTTCCCGCCTTTTTTTTCTGTCCCCTTCTTCTGAAGCTCCCAAGGCAGCTGCCTCTATTATCCACCCTCGGCCCAGCCCTAGTTTCACAGTTATTGGGCTAATCTGGTCTCGGACAGCAGAGAGACTGACAAATGGGATCATATTGTTTATTGAGATGTTATGGACCGCTCCACTACATTATGGGACAAACGCTGGTCACAAGCCACCAGGACTGAGTGTCGGTGCCCATAGATGGTCCTACAGGTCAGGAAAAGGGAACTTTTTGTATAAATACAATACGCAACAAAGCAGCCACACTTCTACCAGCCTGATGTAAGGGTCCGAATGTGGCAACCAATTAGTTTACCTGGCGGCACCCAGAAATTATATTTAAGTTTTTGGTGGACACTGGACCCAACTGACGTCTCTTCTATCTCTTGAGGATGGATGAATCTTCAGAATTCCAGCAAGTTTCTGGCTCTTTACACCCGCTGTGCCCATTATGAGGGGCCCCAACCATCCCTGTGCTGAGTTCCCGGGTCTGTACACCCGCTGTGCCCATTATGAGGGGCTCCCACCATCCCTGTGCTGAGTTCCCGGGTCTGTACACCCGCTGTGCCCATTATGAGGGGCTCCCACCATCCCTGTGCTGAGTTCCCGGGTCTGTACACCCGCTGTGCCCATTATGAGGGGCTCCCACCATCCCTGTGCTGAGTTCCCGGGTCTGTACACCCGCTGTGCCCATTATGAGGGGCTCCCACCATCCCTGTGCTGAGTTCCCGGGTCTGTACACCCGCTGTGCCCATTATGAGGGGCTCCCACCATCCCTGTGCTGAGTTCCCGGGTCTGTACACCCGCTGTGCCCATTATGAGGGGCTCCCACCATCCCTGTGCTGAGTTCCCGGGTCTGTACACCCGCTGTGCCCATTATGAGGGGCTCCCACCATCCCTGTGCTGAGTTCCCGGGTCTGTACACCCGCTGTGCCCATTATGAGGGGCTCCCACCATCCCTGTGCTGAGTTCCCGGGTCTGTACACCCGCTGTGCCCATTATGAGGGGCTCCCACCATCCCTGTGCTGAGTTCCCGGGTCTGTACACCCGCTGTGCCCATTATGAGGGGCTCCCACCATCCCTGTGCTGAGTTCCCGGGTCTGTACACCCGCTGTGCCCATTATGAGGGGCTCCCACCATCCCTGTGCTGAGTTCCCGGGTCTGTACACCCGCTGTGCCCATTATGAGGGGCTCCCACCATCCCTGTGCTGAGTTCCCGGGTCTGTACACCCGCTGTGCCCATTATGAGGGGCTCCCACCATCCCTGTGCTGAGTTCCCGGGTCTGTACACCCGCTGTGCCCATTATGAGGGGCTCCCACCATCCCTGTGCTGAGTTCCCGGGTCTGTACACCCGCTGTGCCCATTATGAGGGGCTCCCACCATCCCTGTGCTGAGTTCCCGGGTCTGTACACCCGCTGTGCCCATTATGAGGGGCTCCCACCATCCCTGTGCTGAGTTCCCGGGTCTGTACACCCGCTGTGCCCATTATGAGGGGCTCCCACCATCCCTGTGCTGAGTTCCCGGGTCTGTACACCCGCTGTGCCCATTATGAGGGGCTCCCACCATCCCTGTGCTGAGTTCCCGGGTCTGTACACCCGCTGTGCCCATTATGAGGGGCTCCCACCATCCCTGTGCTGAGTTCCCGGGTCTGTACACCCGCTGTGCCCATTATGAGGGGCTCCCACCATCCCTGTGCTGAGTTCCCGGGTCTGTACACCCGCTGTGCCCATTATGAGGGGCTCCCACCATCCCTGTGCTGAGTTCCCGGGTCTGTACACCCGCTGTGCCCATTATGAGGGGCTCCCACCATCCCTGTGCTGAGTTCCCGGGTCTGTACACCCGCTGTGCCCATTATGAGGGGTTCCCAACATCTCTGTGCTGAGTTCCCTGGGTCTGTACCCCTACTGTGCCCATTATGAGGGACTCCCACCATCCCTGTGCTGAGTTCCCGGGTCTGTACCCCTACTGTGCCCATTATGAGGGGGCTCCCACCATCCCTTCTGGATCAATTATTCTTTTAGATTATGGAAAATGTAAGCGACGGATGGGGAACACCCGGGGTGGGATGGAGACAAAGGCTGGTAGATCTGGTCACCAAATATTTTATGATCTCAGACACGACGGCCTCGCTGACATAGTAAAATATCTTTCTTTAGGTGGACCAATTCTTCAGCTGAGTTTAGGGAATCCATTGCAGCTAAACTGGGCCGGCTTTTCTCTGTGCTCCCAAATGGGCCTGCAGCCTCTTGTCTCATGACTAGTACTATTCAGCCTCTGAGCGATAGAGGGGGTGGAGCTGAGAACCTCGGACTACACAGCAGGAATTTCTCAGGCTCATCATCTAAGGTGTTCGGAAGATAAGAAGATAAGAATTCCAGTTGCTAAAGAGGTTGAGTTGGCCGGACGGCCTGGTGCAGAAGATAAACTTTAGAGACACTCGACAGGCCGGCCGCGTCCTCTGAGTCACTTCAATTGCAGACATTTCACATTTCGGTGGACTTTATTTTCCTACAGAATTTTTTTTTTAACCTTCCCAAAAATGTTTGGTGAGCGCCATCTGGTATCCTACTCGTGTTAGGACTTTGAAGTTTCATGATTTACTATTCAGACGTTACACACAATCTCTAGGAAACTTCCTCCAGAGAAAACCCATCATCGTGCTTCTGCCAATCAGAAGAGAACCTGAGGCACGCCATGCCGGGTCGCTCGGCAGCTACTTGCTGGCCGACATTGTTCACTCGTTCACACCATAGGCAGTGCGTTCCGGTCCGATTCTGGCCGGAACGCACTGCCTCGCATTGCGGCCGGCTTGGTTTTTGTGACGGGCAGGAGGGGGCGTGGCGGGCCATTGAAGTGTATGGTACCGTAGCCACGCCCTCCGGCCGCAATGGGACCGCAGGGCCCATTGTGCCTGCAGTGCGTTCGGCTGCGGTGCGATCAAAATGCTGCAAGCACTATTTTAAGCGCACTGCAGGCACAATGTGCCCTGCGATCCCGTGCGGGCGATCGCCCTGCGGCTGCAAGGCGTGGCTACGGTGGCAAGGCGTGGCTACGGTGCCATTCACTTCAATGGCCCGCCACGCCCCCCTCCAGCCCGGCAAAAAAACCAGGCCGGCCGCAATGCGAGGCAGTGCGTTCCGGCCAGAATCGGACCGGAACGCACCGCCTATGGTGTGAACGAACCATTAGCAGCATGCGAACCCAATCTGGGGAACGGCGATGGGCACTGACAATGGCCCATATGACTAGATCTGGGAAATGATCATGGCCATTCATCACTGAGATTCTGCCACTGTTCTGTGAAAGGCAGCACATAGCGGACGGGAAATTGAGACGCGCCACATTGGGTGGGCAAGTACTTGCTGGTCCTCATTATTTTGGCAGCCCAGGACACAAACTACTGGTCCCAGATAACCCTGGGGACAGCGACGGGCACCTCAGATTGGCCTTCAAGTTTGGTTCTGGGATAGACTGTGATGGCCGATAATCGCCGCTGACATTTTGCTGAGGCCGGCGGCCCGATTCCTCGGCGAAGCACGGTACACGGCAGACAGGAAATATCTACATTGCTGTAAATGTTGTACAGAGTTCTTACGCATTCCCTATATTCGATCCATACTCTTTACAAGAGTACGGGCGAGCGTAGGGGGGTCATAGCCTTAGTTCTGGTTTATCGGGCTCCTAAGAGAATATTTTTTTAGATTTGTGTATTATTAAAAGCGCTTATTCCCACTAAAGCTTCGACTTTTTATTGATGATCCATGTAGCCGACTTACCGAGAAGAGACTATGAATTCTGCCATGACAGACATCCCAACTCTCCTGGACGCTCCGGGAGTCTCCCGCTATTGGATAGCGGCTCCCGGCCGCCCGGGAGAGAAACACTTCCTCCCGGAAAGGTTTATCTGCTCGATCGAGCAGATAAACCTTTCACTGCGATCGTTTTTTTTCTTTCTTTTCTGACATGGCGAGCCGCGGCCCGACCGTCAGTCAGAAAAGAAACAAAAAGGCATACGAATCCATAGCTAGATTCCTATTGGCTATTGCACTTTGCAATAGCCAATAGCAAACTAGGTAATGCACCCGCCCTCTGCTGCTGTCAATCAGCAGAGGGGGACCTGAATTTTTCTATCAGGTCCTCTTCTGGTGATTGAAAGCAGCAGAAGCAGAGGGCGGGTGCAATAGCTAGTTTGCTATTGGCTATTGCAAAGTGCAATAGCCAATAGGAATCTAGCTATGCATTCTTATGCCTTTTTTTAAATATTCTGACGACTGCAACTGGCAGAATACTAAAAACAAAATCAGAAAAAAAACCTGCAGATAGCAAAGAAGCTATTGCTTCCTGTGCTATCTGCCATCATTTCAGGGGGGTGCTCTCTCCCAGCCCCCCTAACCCCCCTCCGCGGATGGGGGGGGGGGTAGAGGGCACCTCCCTGAAATGAGAAGGACACCTCCCTGAAATGGCTTCTTTCAGGTTGGGATCCCTGCCATGAGGAATGATGTAAGCTGGTGTTCCTGACCCCCCGCCCTCCTACCTAAAAAAATGCTAGCTGTCTGGCTGTCATATTGATCTTCTGGCTTCAGTCACTAACCTGGCACAAGCATCAAGGGTTCTGTTTTCACTGGCTGCATGCTTGCCACAGATCAGTGCCTTGAACAATACTGAAGCCAGGTTTTTAGCCAAAAAGCATTTTCAAAAGAAGGAAAATGGCAGCCCCGGTGTTTGCCTGGTGACAGGTTACTTTTATAGGGCACCCACACTAAAGCTGGCCAAACAATTGATTTTTTTACAGTCTGCTAAATGAAGGTTAAGCTGCACAGAAGTGTGTGGGGGTGGGGGGAGGAGCAGATATGCCACATGCAGTATATGCTTTACAGTTTCCAATCACGTGTCCCCCAGTACTGGGACCACACTGTCACAGAGTACTGATCGGGATCCGGTAAGAAGGACTCTCAATCACGTGATCACTGTGGCAGCCAATCACAGTGATCACATGATCTGGAAGCCCATACAATGCCTTGTGTTAAGGTTAGCGCCTTAAAGGAGAACTATGAGGTCAGGGCTTTTCCCCATAGTTGTCCTTAGGGTAACGTGAGGACACAAACTAGCGTCCTCCCGTCACCCTAGGCTCAGTATATAGGGAGCTACAGCTCGCGGTATACTGAGACGCCGCAGCCGGAGCGGATCCCGACAATAATGTCTGGATCCGCCCAGCTGCGTGACTGACAGCTGGCTCTGCCTATCTAGAGGCAGAGCCAGCTGTACCCGCCCCTTCCCCCGTCCGTTCCGCCAGTCAGCACTGGCGGATCGGAGCGGGGAGGGGGGAATCCAGCCCCTCCCCCCGTGACAGGATCGAGAAGTGAGCGAGCGCCGGTATGTGTTCTCTCACTTCCCGATCTACTGAGCCATTGTCACAGGTCGGCTAGAACAAGGAGGTGAGTGAAAAGCACCCCTCCCCCCCTCATAGTTCTCCTTTAAGGCTGATGGTTAGGAAGAGGTTAAAAATCATGTGATATCCCCCGAGCCGTTCCGTCACGTCTCCCCTGCGAGGTGTAAATGATTCTTCACAGCTTTGTGCAGATGAGCGTATAGAAAATATGAAAGTGTCTCCCGCACGGCAGAGCGAGGTGCCGCCATACTACAGGGGAAACGCACGCTACAATTAACGCACTAAAGATAGAAGTAACGTGTAATCATGTCATGGGGGATCGTGTCACCAAGACAGAACATAGAATTTGCCCACCAATGAATGATTAGCGGAAAGGATAAAAACAATGATTGTGCTATCCATCCAGTCCCGGCGGGATTCCAGCTCGCACCGCGCTAAATAACCGCCATGTGAAGGAAACAGAAACTGAAGCGCATGCCGGGGACCCATCTGCTGGTTTTGTTGCTTCCAAACTGCCACTGTTATATATTAGCCATATATTTATTATTGGTATTTATACGGCGCCGACAATTTACGCCGCGCTTTACATATTTGAAGGAGAACTATGAGGGGGGGGTGGGGTGCTTTTCTCTCACCTCATAGTTCTAGCCGACCTGTGACAATGAGACTCACAGGTCGGCTCAGTAGATCGGGAAGTGAGAGAACACATACCGGCGCTCGCTCACCTCTCGATCCTGTCACGGTTCTCTGCCGTGACAGGGGAGGGGCTGGATTCCCCCAGCTCCGATCCTGCAGCCCTGACCGGTCGATTGGACGGGGGAGGGGGCGGGTACAGCTGGCTTTGCCTCTAGATAGGCAGAGCCAGCTGTCACTCACGCAGCTGGGCGGATCCCGGCACAATTTGGGAACAAGCACCGGCTTCCTCACGCTACATTTAGCCCTGCTTTCCCAAAACAGGGCTAAATGTAAAAGGCAACTTACCGCCCGGAACTGCATGTTCCGGGCGTTGGGGGATTCCACAGATGCTGCCGCCCCTCTGCGCCCTGCCGCCCCGAGCGGTGGCCTTGTGGGAAATCCGGGCCTGCATACATGCAATAGGTTGGACTTGATGGACCTGTGTCTTTATTCAAACTCAAATATCATGTAACTATGTAACACATAGAGCACATTCTCACCAGTCCCTGCCCGCAAGGAGCTTACAATCTTTTACATCTTTATTGGGAATTCCACAAAATGTTATTGGTTAGGTAAGAACAAATAAGATTCCTTACATCATCTTAATAGAGGGGTTTGCAACCTCGGTACGCCAGCTGTGGTGAAGCTACAACTCCCCTGGGGGGTCATGCCTGTGGCTGTCAGAGTCATGCAATGCCTCATGGGGTTTGCAGCTCCGCAACAGCCGGAGTGCTGACGTTGCCAACCGCTGACCTAATAACGCGGATTCATTTATAAGCCAAACACAGTAACGATTAGTATTCACACTGCCCACGATGCCATTGCTTGGCCCATAGCGGGCACTGATGCACGCCATTTCTAGGATTCATCGCCCCCCCCCCAAAAAAAACCTTGCACTGTATAAATGTGAAACCGCACGCTGCTAGTCTGAATAGCTTTAAATCAACTTTATTGATCCAGCAGAGATGAGGACGTTCCACCCAAGCCTCCCTGTGACACATTTCGACCCCTAATACCGCTTAGTCATAGAAGGGGGAAACACATCAGAGGGAGGCGTGGGTGGAGAGTCCTCATTTCTGCTGGATCAAAGAGTTGTTTGGCGGTGGGCGGCTTCAGGTGTGTTCTGTACAGACACAAGAGCAATGTTGAATGGCCTGTAGAATAATTTTTTTTTTTTTTAACGTCAGAGGCACTTGCTGTAGTACTCATGCGGTTGCTATAATGAAGCATCAGCAGGGGAATTCACTGGCACATGTTTCAGCACTGTTCTGGGTAGTGGAGTGCAAAACAAAGCAATTTTCAAGGTTCAGTACTTGTGTTCCATGGAATATGGATGTCCCATTGCTGTACTTTGTCTCCGCCAGGTGGCAGAACTGGGGAAGTGCAGCTGGCAGCTAGATTTCATTCACTATATAAAAGGTGTGCGTGTGTGTCCTGCTACACCAGCAATCGTATGACGACTGAGGGGCCCACTTATAAATGCTTGAACATTACATTTCACCTCTTTAAAAGGGATAACATGGAAGTACAAAAGACGTTACTATACTTAAATACGGCATTCGTTTCAGGATTGGCTGCATGTTACAGTTAGAATGTACACCGATCAGCCATAACATTCTGAGTTCAGGTGTCATTGTAATACACCCCCCCACTTCCAGGTGTCATTGTTACCAGATCATC
Organism: Nanorana parkeri; assembly: GCF_000935625.1. Lineage (NCBI taxonomy): Eukaryota > Metazoa > Chordata > Amphibia > Anura > Dicroglossidae > Nanorana > Nanorana parkeri. The sequence goes on along the minus strand of NW_017307955.1, from coordinate 96,843 downwards.
AATGTTATTCACCTCTCAGTGGTCACAATGTTTTGGCTGGTCGGTATAATTTAGTGTTTTTCTTTTGTAACTTTATCTGTAAATATTTGCTGCTGATGTATGAGGTGCAGAGACACTGTGCGTGTCATAGAGTGTAACTCCGCAACGAATATTAAGGTTTATCGAAAACCAAATGACATTTTACAATTTCCTTTTCTTCATAACGGCGACATAAAAGTATAAAATTCAGGAATGACTTTGTAATAAGAGAAAGAAAGAATGTTTTCTGGGAGGAGAATTCTGTCTTCACATCGGGACCGGCTGCAGGTTACAGACAAGAAGAAGGAGAGGGGGCTCAGCATGGAATGGCAGACGGCTGGAAGACGCAGCGATATCCGCCCATCACAAGGTCATCCTGCGTCGCAGCGCGTTTATGGATACGTTCCAGTGTGTCACCCTATTGTTATGCAGCCATGCAGTTTAACTGTTTATCGCAATGACCTTGGTGGGGGATGGGGGGGGGGGGGGGGTTTTTCTCCCCCCCCAACACGG
>NW_017307955.1:95038-95945 GCF_000935625.1 Nanorana parkeri | reverse complement strand
TAACTTTTTTTCGCAATGACCTTGGTGGGGGATGGGGGGGGGGGGCGTTCTTCTCCTCCCCCACACATGGTTAGGAACACCATTCACATATAAAAGGAGAGCGGCGAGAGATTAATAACAACATATTGTGGCAGCGGATGAGTTTAACAGCTTCATAGCTGGGAAATGAAAATCCCCTTTAAGCTGGAGCACTTGGGGAAGCTTGGACGACAAATGCCGGAGGTAAAGTGGAGCCGGTGGTGAATGCTGGAAGTTGTAGTTCCACAGTAGACTCTCAAAGTGGTAATATATTCCCTCAGAAGTTTGTGTTCACACCCCTCCCACAATGGTGAGATTCCCTCCAGTAGTTTGTGTCTCTGCCCCTCCCACAATGGTGAGATTTCCTCCAGTAGTTGGTGTCTCTGCCCCTCCCACAATAGTGAGATTTCCCTCCAGTAGTTTGTGTCTCTGCCCCTCCCACAAGGGTGAGATTCCCTCCAGTAGTTTGTGTCTCTGACCCTCCCACAATGGTGAGATTTCCCCCAGTAGTTTGTGTCTCTGCCCCTCCCACAATGGTGAGATTTCCCCCCAGTAGTTTGTGTCTCTGCCCCTCCCACAATGGTGAGATTTCCTCCAGTAGTTTGTGTCTCTGCCCCTCCCACAATGGTCAGATCTCCCCCAGTAGTTTGCGTCTCCGCCCCTCCCACAATGGTGAGATTTCCCCCAGTAGTTTGTGTCTCTGCCCCTCCCACAATGGTGAGATTTCCTCCAGTAGTTTGTGTCTCGGCCCCTTAGACACAACAGGAAGTGAGATAAATCTCCTTTAAGTCAGTTGTCACCCAAACAGGTGTCCCCATTAGAAGATTTCCTGTTTCATTGATAACTGTAACATTTTGGTTTCCCATCACTTTGTCTCGGTGACAATGAT
>NW_017307955.1:93527-94990 GCF_000935625.1 Nanorana parkeri | reverse complement strand
CTTCCTAATCAGTTTCTGTCTTCAGAACGAAGGCAGCTGATTGGTTGCCATGAACATCTGCTCCAGATTGCGTCTCTCCACTTTGGACAGATTTCCCTCATTGATGAAGCGTGTCACCGTGGCTGGTCTTGGTACGGATGTGTCACATGCGTCCTCCAGATGGCGCTGGACTCTCGCAGCTCAGCATCCCCCTCCAGCGCGTCAGCACAGAGTATAAATCTGCGGAGACGAGTCCGGGCTCTGCTCAGTTGCGTGTGCTGGTGATTCGGTGACACCGGCAGCTCCGCTTCAACATGTTCTATTCCGGAATCATGACCGAGGGCAGCGGAGGCAGGAAGGATGCTGACCTCAGGGAGGCTGCGTCGCTACGGCAACAGAGGAAGATGAAACAGTCGGTCCAGTTCATCCACAAGGACTCCGCCGACCTTCTACCCCTCGATGGACTCAAGAAGCTCGGAACATCCAAGGACACGGTAAGGCGAATGAACGTTTTACGACGTTACTGTCGGTCATAGACACCAAACGCAAAGGGTTAACTTTGGTGTGTTATTTTTTTTGGGGGGGGGGGGGATAATGGAATAGGAAAAGGGAAGACAAGGATGACTCAGAACTCAGAGGGAGGACCAGCTGAAAAAATGATCAGCATCAGTTCAACTGTAACATTGTATCCAAAAAGTGTTCAGAAGGAAAGGATGGAACGGGAAGTGCAACAGTTGTGAACAGGTGCGGTCATGCACAGTGGCGTCACTAGGGGGGTGCGGCCCGCACTGGGTGACACCATTGGAGGGGGTGATATCAAAAAGACTGACAGTCACTTTGGTGTCACCCCCTCTGAAAAGTCAGGCACTCGGTCATGGACCCAGAGCCCAACAGTTACATGAGAGAGGACAGTACCCGGCGGCGTACCTCATCCCATCAGGTGAACGTCCCCTCATCCCTCCGGTGATAGACGCCGGCAGGTAACAGTGCGTGACGCCCTGGTGGGGTGTCACCCGGTGGCTGCCAGGTGTCACCACGCCTCGGGACGCCCTTGGTCATGCAGCAGGTGTTGCCCCTAATGGAGCCTCTTTGAGCTTAAAGGGTTAGAGTAGATGTAAACCTTAACCGGAGGACATTTGCTTGTGAACAGCAATTATTAGGAACAATTATCATTAAAAAAAAAAAAAAAGAATCCTTGTTGTCACCATTTCCTGCAGCCTTTTAGGAATCACTTCCTGTCTATATGCACTCTGCTGATGGCTGCATGGCATTTCTCAGGGCGGGTTTCCTGGTGGTGACAGTAGGAAACCATGCATGCATGATGAAGAGAATTTATGAAAACTGGAGCAGCTGTGCATGGCAACCAATCAGCTTCTCTCTTTCGTTTTCAAATCTTAACTGGACAAACTGAAGAGAGAAGCTGATTGGTTGCCGTGCACAGCTGCTCCAGATTTTGTCTGCTCCAGTTTTCATAAATCCCCCCC
>NW_017307955.1:90860-93269 GCF_000935625.1 Nanorana parkeri | reverse complement strand
TTAAATGCACAGGTGTGAAAAATGGAATGGCTTTATTTAATAATGTTGTTATCATGTTGAATAAGGGGGGAGGGAGGGACCAAATATACAGAGATTAAAGCTTTAATTATTGGGATAATATAGATTACATATACAGGTCACATGACACCTTAGCTAAGAGTCGGCACTCATCCGTGAGTCCTGGGTATGAATGTTCGGCTCTTGTCTGTGCAGGGTTCTTATTGGTGCTACATCTTCTTCCGACAAAACAAGGAATGGGGCAAAATTGACGGGTTTTTAAATATTCTCCCGAATTTTAACAGAAATTGAGAAATTTTGGTAATTTTTCACTATTTTTGTGTCAATGGGGAAGGAGTAGTTGATCTTTAAGTGTCCAAGGGGCTTATTATGTCACCTGCGTGTTACAGGAGCTCTTTAAAAACATTCCCGGGGGTTGTTCTTGTGCTATAGAGGTAACATACAGGGGTAGAGGTAATATACAGGGGTACGGGTAATATACAGGGGTACGGGTAATATACAGGGGTACAGGTAATATACAGGGGTACACGTAATATACAGGGGTACAGGTACTCCTAGAATGAGATCCTAATAGGTTGGACTTGATGGACTAATGTCTTTATTCAACCTCAAATACTATGTAACTATGTAAAAACGGCCCCTCGTTATCCTCATTGTTACCTTCTAATAGAAAACACTGAAAAAAAGAGTACATTAAAAATGTCAAATTATTTAAAAAGTAACAAACAAAACACTACAAATACAATAACATTGAGGCCAGGTTCACAAGCTGGGCGATCCGTGACGGCGCTGCAATCGTGCACGATACCGTGCGGATTTTCGTCGCCCACCACCGCCGATCGTATTTGTGGGTGCCATTATTTTCGAATGGCACCCCAGTCGTGCCAGGTGGATTGAAGCGTTTCCGCCCGTGGAAGCAAACATGATCGCGGCTAAATCAGTCACACATCGTGTGTCGCAAACAAAAGGTACATATACCATTTTTCTGCGATTGCAGCACGTATGTTTGAAATCAATGGGACCACGCGTATGAAATCAATGGGACACCCGTCCAGGATCGCCCAGGTCTGCACCGGCCCTGAATGAACTAAACTACCGCGAATACATCCCCGGAAAACACAACTTGGGGGATAAAGAAAAAAAGAGTAATTTGCTAAAACGATTCCTCTACTGGGGTGTGATTCTCCCAAACTGCCCCTATAAGGGTATCGGAGTTATGAGATTGGAAACCTCCTTCAGGGGACAGGAGCTGATGTGAATGGCTCCGTGTTCTCTATAAAGTGCCAAATACTGCGCCAATTTTATATAAAACATGATTAAACATTTCAGAGCCTCTCTAGGTCGGGGTCCTAAAATATTTTTAAGGGACAAAAATTGCCTTTCTGCCATCATGCATAGACCCCAGATCAAACCTAAATGAGTCAAGGGCATGCTGGGACTTGTAGTTAATTACTGCTCCCAGGTAAAGATAGACTACTTATGTCTCCCCGGGAATAATGACTCATGAGCCATGGAGCGGTACAGTCAGAGCTGCTGGACGGGCTTATAATACACTGGGGTGATGTACAGCATCACCATGGATAGCTCCCCCTTCTCATGCTAAGCTGCCAGCACTGCGTGTGTGTTTCATGTATATGATGAGTAATTCTTGTGGTCAGAATAAGATAAGAGAAGAAAAATACCTTTCCAGGGTAAGTGTGCACAAATCACAGGCACCCCCCGACCCCGCCCCCTAACCCCAGGGCACAAAACCCATCGGGAAAGCAGAAGAAATGTCACTTACAGCACATAATCCTTCTGATGTAAAAGAAACATAATGGGAACAGGCGGGATATCAGAGAAAAAATACAAAGTGATTCACAGAGATTCATGGGAATACCAGTTAGATAGGAAGATTGAGGGGCAGGTTGTTGAAGTTATTGTGTCCAAATATCTGAGATCATAATATGTCTGGAAAAAATGGTGACCCTTACAGCTGTGTACAGACCAATGGCTCTATATTTAGGATGTATCTGGTCTATAAATGGCGGCTCTGGATGGACAGTTGGATAAATGTCTCTATATTTAGGATGTATCCGGTCTATAAATGGCGGCTCTGGATGGACAGTTGGATAGATGGCTCTATATTTAGGATGTATCCGGTCTATAAATGGCGGCTCTGGATGGACAGTTGGATAGATGGCTCTATATTTGGGATGTATCCGGTCTATAAATGGCGGCTCGGGATGGACAGTTGGATAAATGGCTCTATATTTAGGATGTATCTGGTCTATAAATGGCGGCTCTGGATGGACAGTTGGATAAATGGTTCTATATTTAGGATGTATCCGGTCTATAAATGGTGGCTCTGGATGGACAGTTGGATAGATGGCTCTATATTTGGGATGTATC
>NW_017307955.1:87036-90687 GCF_000935625.1 Nanorana parkeri | reverse complement strand
CAGTTGGATAGATGGCTCTATATTTAGGATGTATCCGGTCTATAAATGGCGGCTCTGGATGGACAGTTGGATAGATGGCTCTATATTTGGGATGTATCCGGTCTATAAATGGCGGCTCGGGATGGACAGTTGGATAAATGGCTCTATATTTAGGATGTATCTGGTCTATAAATGGCGGCTCTGGATGGACAGTTGGATAAATGGGTCTATATTTAGGATGTATCCGGTCTATAAATGGTGGCTCTGGATGGACAGTTGGATAGATGGCTCTATATTTGGGATGTATCCGGTCTATAAATGGCGGCTCTGGATGGACAGTTGGATAAATGGCTCTATATTTAGGATTTATCTGGTCTATAAATGGCGGTTCTGGATGGACAGTTGGTCAGGGGTATAAAGGAATAATGTGCTTGGCTCTGCTCATTATCCTAAATGAATAGGCTTTTGGGGTTTTGGAACATCACATTTTCTTCCTGCAGTTCTGTAACAGTATCGCTGATAAGTGGGGTGGTATGTTTTTACTCTGTTTGTTAAAATATTTCATTTAAAAAGGTCTATACTGGAATGTTTAACCAATATCTGGCTATGAATCTGGCGCTCTTATTATATATTATATATATATAGGTTTTATATGTCGACAGTTTTGAAGTCAATTAATTTGCTCTCCTCTGGAATTTTTTTCTGAGTCTTTAATGTTCTACCATAAAAGGCAAATGTGGGAAAAAGGCTGAACATGGACATGAAAGACCGGCCAGCAAATATACATTGTAATGAGATGGTTCAGAGTCCAATCTGAGGAAAGAGAAATAAGTGGGGAAATCTCCCCAACCATAAAAACTTTTGTCCTTTCTATCCCAAAAACATAATGTTCAGGCCTGAAGTGACCTGTAGTGTTCAGGGAGCAACCCTGCAAATGCAACCTCTAATCTCTGCCTTGTCTTTCCTTTTGCTTGGAGAGCTGGCATGGCTGACCCAGACCAGTGTAAACATTGCTTAGTTTACATGAAGGCCCCATTCATACGAGAAAAGGCCGACATGTACAGCTCTGTGCTGCGTGCACGGCCGTATCGGGCAGATACCGGGAAGGACAGGTGCTGCATGTGATTAGTAGGTACGCAGCCCCCGTCCTTCTCTATGGGAATACGCGGCCGTACGCCACCCTACGCTTACCTGCCCTGCGGGTGTTCGTACTCATACGCTGACAGGATGGATCCTGTCTGCGTCCGAGCCGGGACACCCGGGACCTGTACTTGAGGCGAGCGTGGGGTGGCGTATTCCCATAGAGAAGGACGGTGGGTGCGTACTAATCACATGCAGCACCTGTCCTTCCCGGGAGCTGTCTGTGGCGGCCTTTTCTCGTGTGAATGAGACCTTAGTCTTCTGCAGAAAACTTGTCGTCTCTACAGCAGGACTGAGAAAAACAAAGATGGCACCAGGGGTCCCTATAGCTATAGAATTCTGCTTTCCTCTATTGGTTGGATGGAAGAAGCAAGGCTCAGCTAGGATGGAATCTTCCTGTTATGTTTTTTGTTTTTCAGCCGTCCTATGTGAGAATGCCGAAATAAAATGATCCGGTATATGGCTCCTGGTACTGTGTCAATGGATTCATGTTTTGTACATGTAACAGAATAATCACCAAAGAATAAACTCTATCGCACCTTCAGCAATCCCTATGTCACAGCATGCATTCAAACCAAACAGTGATTCCATGTTATCTTCCAAAAATAAAAAAAAACATCCTTTTACTGCAAATCATAAAACATACTAAAAACACACCAACATTTTCTCTGAGACACACAGACCTTCCCCTATTTCTTTTCATATTTATAAATGCGTTATTCACTTATATTGGACCCTCCATTTATTATACACTGGTAGATCCCTCCACAATGCTGCTTATAAGACCAGAGATGTCAATGTATTATTCCAGTGTAAATTCAAATGATTCATTCTCCTACATGCTGAAGATTCCAGTTCCAATGTGAGGCTGAAGTGTTGACAAAGCCAGCAATACTGGAAACAACCATGGATTACAGTAAGGCGCACATTACAGTATTGTTTTATGTTAAAAAATCTGAGGGTTTAATGTCACTTTAAGGATGTCTCCCTGGAGTTTTCACTGGAATATTATATTGACAACCCTGGACTTACTGTATAAGCAATGTTAATAAGGAAGTTATCCATCTATATCCTATGAAGGGTCCATATAACTGAATAATACATTTATAAATATGAAGGAAAGGGGAAAGGTATATAATGGCTTTGGTTTATTTTCAATATGTTTTATTGTGTTTTATAAAAGGATGTTTTTATTTATTTGTATTCTTTATCTGCACAGGACACAGCTCAGGATGTTTTTTTATTTATTTGAAAGATCTGGCCGGCAGTGAATAAATAACATGTGATCTCTGTTTTGTTTGGATCTGTACAGGCCCGGCGCTACCGCAAGGCAACTGGGTCGGGGAGCGGGGGGAGGGGGGGGAGGGCGCAAAAATCCACCTTGCCTGTGTAGGCAGGAAACCTAGCACCGGCCCTGGATCTGTAGTGTGATGTCGTGATTGGTAAAGGAATAGGAGAGTATATTCCGTGGCGATTACATTGTAACAACACACCTTCCCACTCACAGCAACCATCATCTCAGTTTTCTGGAAGCTGTAGAGAGTACAAAGATTTATATATGGAACAGAACACCGTGTCGATGAGGTTTTAACATAAAAGTAACAAATGTCAGGCCTGAAGAATGAAAGTGTATCTAAAAACTTTATTTTTGGGATCACGAGGGAAATTGTTACAAACTCTGTCGGGTTTTTTTTTCTTGCTGACTGTATTCCACTTGGGAGATCTCCCTTCACTTCCTGTCCCAGAGAATCAACAAGAAGTGAAAGGAAGCTTCCAAAAGGGAGGGGGAATTCCCCTCTGAGACAGTTGTCATTGGAACCAGTGTCCTCATGTGATTATTTTTTTTCCTCTTGTTCCAGTGACGGTAACATTTTGGATCTCCCATAACTCTGTGCCCAAGTGACATTGGTCACCAGTAGGGCTGTCCCTGCCCTATAAGCCGCCTGAGGCCATAGAGTGGGGAAGGGGTGGTGCTGCCGACAGCTATTCCTGGGGGAGCATTGTGGTTTTGCCATGTGCTTGATGCCCTTTTTCCAGCCAGAGTGTCCCAGGTTGCTAAGATATAGGTGGGGAGATGTGTGAGAGCCACACACTCATCTCCCTGCCCGGGTCTTGGCAATCTGGAACGCTCTGGCCGTTGTCCCGCTCAGATCCTGGCAACCAATGATATCACTGGCTGTCAGGAGCTGAGCGGGATGCCCTGATTGGTGTCATGCTCCCCCCCCACACACACACACTATGGTTAAAGTGGAACACCAGAGGAACTCCCCGCCAGGTTCTGATTGCTAATCCTCGTTGGAGGGGTTTCCCTTCCTGTTCCTGTGACCACGCTCTCAGAAGCAGGAAGTGATAAAGAGTCATAGTTTATTTCCTTAACCAGTGAAGCACCGCCCCTATATCATTAAGCCCCACCCACTTTGTATTCGGCAGCTGTCAGGTGGTTGGATTGGGGACGTGTTTGGAGTCAGGTGATGTTCCAAAGTACACCAAAACCATTTCTTATTACCAGAAGTTGTTTCATTGAAATGCTAC
>NW_017307955.1:85121-86173 GCF_000935625.1 Nanorana parkeri | reverse complement strand
CCGACCTCCCCCAAGGTTTTGGAAACAATCTCTGTAACTGGAAATAGATGCGTCATGTCATTCCCAAATGAATTTATAGAATAATTAGCCGGCCGAGCGGAGGACAATTATCTGTCATGTTGTATAGACTTGGCTCTGCTTCTTCATGTTTTGTTGGGGATTCAGAGGACACAAACAATGTAACAATTACAATCGTCCATTTATGGGATCTCCGGGACGGTGATGTCATTGGATATCAGTTCTGTCAATCATGGAGGCTCAGCATCACATGTGGGCGTTACCTAGGGCGGTCTGCATGCAAATACAGCCTGCCTAGGAACGCCCACTTCTCCAGACCGACACCCACCCATCAAGGCATTGTGATATTTGCATAACTCCTCCCAAGAGCCGGCCCACTGCTTGCATCAGGGCTCTTGAGAGGAATTCTGAAGCAGGGTGTTGTGATGTGTTCAGGAAGAACATTGCCGGCCCCACCCATCAGCCGTGATCTGCCTACATTGTATAGAGCAGCACAGAGACCCATTGATGACAGGTGTCCCCATTCTAAGTTTTTTTATTTAGTTTTGGACGGAGGGTTAGACTCTCCGTCAGGTTGTTGCTTGTGTGCCTGCTGGGGAGATTCATCTCTCTTTGTCTCCTGGTGACCATTATCACTGAAGACAGAAAGTGAAAGAAAAGCCACATTTTTGGGTAGTCACCAGAACAGGAAGAGAGGGGGACTCTCCCAATGGGGACACCTGTTCCAGTGACAACTAAGAGAGGATACCCTTCACTTTGGAGTGATTTTCTTTCACTTCCTGTTTTTGTCTCTGTAAAAACAACTCCTCTATCTTGCTCAGCAATAGGAGCCGCCATAATTGCATCATTTGATACCTGGAGCTGTTTTATACCAGCGCTGCGCGGCCATTATAAAGGCAGGTAAGGAAGTATCACCCCAGACGCCGGCAGCGAGGAGACCCCTCTGGTGGAGGTGGGAACGCCGCTGTAGCTTTACATCACATTAGCAGTTTGCGCAGTGAGATCTTGTTACTATAATGTGACAATTGCTCTCC
>NW_017307955.1:83882-85036 GCF_000935625.1 Nanorana parkeri | reverse complement strand
AACCGATGTAGAGCCGAATTCCAAAATATTGAGTCAGCTGTATAGTATATTCACCACAACAAAGCAACTTCCCTTCCAGGAATGGCACATCGCACCTCATGCCTCAGTCACACAGCTAATTCCTAATGGAAGGGATATTAAAGCCGAACTCCAGCCAACTTGTTTTGTTTTTAGTTTTGGATGAAGTGGTGACTGGAACCTCTATCGGGTTATATATTGCTTTCCGGGAGAGATTTCTCACTTCCTGCTGTGTCCCATCTCCAGTCCAGAAGAAGGAGGATCAAGGAATGAATTTCTAGAAGAGAAGGTGAGAGGGATGAGACTCCATAAGAGGAAAGGACAGAGTGATGAGACTCCATGAGAGGAAAGATGAAGGACTGTATCTCCAGAAAAAGCGAGCTCATAGGATGCATCTCCAGAAGAGAGGGACAGAGGAATGAGACTCCAGAAGAGGCAGGGACAGAGGAATGACCCTACAGAAGAGGCAGGGACAGAGGCATGAGACTCCAGAAGAGAGGGACAGAGGAATGAGACTCCAGAAGAGGCAGGGACAGAGGAATGACCCTACAGAAGAGGCAGGGACAAAGGCATGAGCCTCCAGAAGAGGCAGGGACAGAGGCATGAGCCTCCAGAAGAGGCAGGGACAGAGGCATGAGAGTCCAGAAGAGACAGAGAGATAAGATTGAGTGTCCAGAAGAGGCAGGGACAGAGGAATGAGCCTCCAGAAGAGGCAGAGACATAAGATTGAGCCTCCAGAAGAGGCAGAGACATAAGATTGAGCATCCAGAAGAGGCAGGGACAGAGGAATGAGACTCCAGAAGAGGCAGGGACAGAGGAATGAGACTCCAGAAGAGGCAGGGACAGAGGAATGAGCCTCCAGAAGAGGCAGGGACATAAGATTGAGCATCCAGAAGAGGCAGGGACAGAGGCATGAGAGTCCGAAGAGGCAGGGACAGAGGAATGAGACTCCAGAAGAGGCAGGGACAGATATATGAGACTCTAGAAGAGGCAGAGACAGGGGAATGAGACTCCAGAAGAGGCAGGGACAGCGGAATGAGACTCCAGAAGAGGCAGGGACAGATATATGAGACTCTAGAAGAGGCAGAGACAGGGGAATGAGACTCCAGAAGAGGCAGGGACAGCGGAATGAGACT
>NW_017307955.1:77644-82791 GCF_000935625.1 Nanorana parkeri | reverse complement strand
CGCTAAAAAAGGCAGAGATAGGGGGGGGTGGGGGGGGGGGTGGAATGCACCTCCAGACAGACAGATAAAGCTACTGATGGGTGGGATGAAGCTCTTCATTGGGGGGAGGGGGCAGTATGTAGCTTGTGAAGAGCAGTATTTTGGGAGCTGTCCATTACTCGCATTATTTTTTGGCACTGAGGAGTTAATCGGCTCATCTCCTTATATTTGGATATTCCATGTCGGATCATTCCGTATCTCATGACTCTCAAGACAGATTTCTGAGCTGAGAAACATAACAAATGACGCCGTTATCAGACACGCGCTTCCTGCCAGCGCCTGACTGCTTCACCTCCAGAATCTGCTCCCCACACCGAACTTTCCTCCAACACCAAACTTCAGACTTCCTCCTGCGGGATGCAGACAAGGAACACTCACATCAGACAGCAGACGTCCCAAGTGTGACCCAGATGTGAGAACCTTATATTGTTACAGCCAACCTTGTATCTGTCTTGTAGCCCTGAAGATGTTTGAACCCCAAAACACGTTGGTTGTTTTATGTCTTCTCTTTGTATTGTAACATTGTTTGTACTTTTAGTTCCTCGGTCTCTCCCTATCATTAAACTTTCCTGACTCCGGGTGATCTAGTTTAGGCCTTGTTCACACCGAATGCGGAGCATTGCACTTGGTGATGTGCGGCTTGGATGCAGCTGCTCGGCCATGGAAACCCATTCCATGAAGCTCTCTACGCACTGTTGTTGTGCCAATCTGGCGGCCGCATGGAGTTTGGAGGTCTGTAGCTATTGGCTCTGCAGACAGTCGGCGACTTCTGCGCACTGTGCGCTTCAGCATGCGCTGACCCCGCTCTGTCATGTGACGCGGCCGACCACTTCCTGGCTGAGTTGCTGTTGTTCCCAGTTGCTTCCACTTTGTTATAATCCCAGTAACAGGCGACCGCGGCGGAATATTTAGTAGCCAGGAAATGTCACGGACGGACTTATTGCACAGGTGACAACCTATCACGGCACCACGCTTGTAGTCACCGAGCTCCTGAGAGCGGCCCGTTCTCTCACCAATGTCTGTAGAAGCGTCTGCATGCCGAGGTACCTCGTCCTATACACCGGAGGCCATGGAGGGGATTGGAACACCTGAATCACATGATTTGGAGGGGGAGGGGCCAATACTTTTGGCAATATAGTGTATATATATACTGGGGGGAATTTACCATAGCGATGGCGAGTGTTTGAACTTGCATGGGATATATTTGATGCACTTTGCGCCAGATTTATGATGCGAGTGTAATGTTGTTGATAAATGAGGTTTAATAGACTCCAGGAAAGAAGACTTGTAACTTCGGGCAAAAAGCTTAACGTGACATTAAATCCTCAGATTTTTTTAACATAAACCAATACTGTAATGTGCGCCTTACTGTAATCCCTGGTAGTTTCCCTTCTCTTTGCTGCTCTTCCTTTTAAATCCTCATGTCTTCTCATGCTGGGGGAGAACTTCCCTTAGCAGCTGAGTGCCTCTTCCTGTAGTGCTGGCTCAGGTTGTGAACCTTCACACAAGACACCATGTAGCCATTCCTGAGACAAGGCAGTCTGCTGCAAAATAGAAGTTCTCCCCCAGCATGAGAAGAGAGATGGATTTAAAAAGGAAGAGCAGCAAAGAGAATGGAAACAACCATGGATTACAGTAAGGAGCACATTACAGCATTCCCCGTTCGTTCCGCCAGTCAGCGCTGGCGGATCGGAGCGGGGAGGGGGGAATCCAGCCCCTCCCCTTTCACGGCAGAGAGCCGTGACAGGATAGAGAGGTGAGCGAGCGCCGGTATGTGTTCGCTCACCTCCCGATCTACTGAGCCGACCTGTGACAGTCTCATTGTCACAGGTCGGCTAGAACTATGAGGTGAGTGGAAATCCCTCATCTCATAGTTCTCCTTTAAGTTGGAGAAAAAAAAGATGCAACTGAAAAAGTAGTGCAAGCTCTGATGAAAACAGGTGCAAAACATGTGCAGTTGGAAAAGCAGTGCAAGTTCAGGTGTAAACAGGGGCAAATGTTGAAAGACAGATTTGCACATTAAAAAAAATGATCTAAGAAGCTAAAACTGTCACAATTGCTTTGATAAATCCCCCCCCCCACTGTATATCAGCTTGTCTTTTAAGATTACCGTCCATTTAATAATGTTATGTGAAGTTAATGACCTCCCCATTTTGCAGCCCTCTGTAATTTTCTATACATTAAATGCCAAAAGATTTAAGCGTTGCTCCTCTGTAACCATGACAACGAAGGGCGGGTTTTGCGCACCGTAGCTCAATCCACAGAGCCGACACAGCAGGATAAAGTATCCTAATTCTTTATTTAAAATGACAGTTATTTTCATTTCAGTCCAATGAGATTTAACAATGACAGTCACATGACTGATATCCTTGTGTTACAGATGTGGGAATGACTTCTCATGTATTGAAGAATTCAGAAATTCTCAGTATAATAAAGGAACTCAGCGCTCGGCTATGTGAAATGAAACAATGTTTCCAGCTCGTATAGCAACAGCGTATCCAGGCCAAATAATCTGCAAGCCTGGCTTGTCACAATGTTGATGTCTGAGCTGAAAACATTGTTTCATATTTTGTTGTTTTGGCTTTATTACCTTTTTTTAATAGTTTTAATTTATACGGCAATATACTGTATGTACTAACTGGGATAAAAAGAGTTCTCCTTCTTGGATCACTGCAGCTCCCTCCTTGTCTTAAAGAAGTCTTAACTCCGGGCAAATTACATTTGAACCCTTTGCGGTTGGGCTACCCTCGCACTACAAGGGTTAAGTGATTGTTAATTGAAGTTATACTCACCCGAACCACGAACCCCGGCTTGTTCTTAGACCGGTCCCTTCAGCCTTTCTCCCCCTTCACTCCAGCAACGTTCAGTGAGTCATCGTGTTCTATAAAGTGTATAGAACATGAGGACACTAGACTTGTGCGCCGTCAAAAAATGTGTTCCTTTTCGTTTTGTTCCGTTTTGTAATATCCATTATTTCGTAATTCGTGTCCGAAACTCAATTCGGATTCGTACGAAATACGTATTTTCGTTCGTTTCGGCACATTTTCGTAACTTTACGAACATTCGTTATGATGAAGTTAAAAAGCAAAAATACCTTTGTTAATATTGGAGTCGATGTGGTAGTTGTTTTTTTATCCGAAATACGAATTCCGTTAACGGATTCCGTATCAGAATTTCGTATTTCGGACTTAAAAAAACACTACCCATCAACCCCAATATAAATGTACTTTGCTTTTTACCTTCATCATAACGAATGTTTGTAACGGAACGAAAATACGTCAACGGAATTTCGTATTTCCTGCCTGTGTATTGTAATGCGACTCTCAGCAGCAGCGGATCCGAATTTCGGATTAAAAAAAAAAAAATCTTGTCATGTTGTTCAACCTCATTTACAGGGGTAATATTAGTTCCCGTTTCAAAGAAATTCGGATCCGAAATTCGTTAACGGAATTTCGTATTTCGGATATAATTCGGAAACTGCCATTCGGATTTCGGATGCTTCCGAATCTACGAATTTCAGGAAAATTCGTACGAATTTCGATTCGTAACGAAACGAATGGCACATGTCTAGAGGACACCAAGGGACATACAGCACTGGAGCGGAGGGGGAGACAAGCTGAGGGCCGACAGCTGCCTCTTTCATGGTAGGGACAGAATTCTTTGTACAGTACAAAGTTCGCATTGATGACTCATCGATTGGTGGAAATGGGGAAAGGTGCGTGCTCACAGTGTATTGTCACCTCATCATCAGCTTCCTTTGCAGCTCTCGCCATTTGATCACATGACATCTCCGAGCCACGGAGAAAGACGGTGCTGAAGGACTTCCTTCTGGAAGGCGGTGTGGTCATAGGTGTGAATGGAGTGCAGGTAGCCATACAATGGCCAGTGTGGGTCAGTGACTGCTGGTCCCATTCTGATCACTACTGTGTATGAATGGTGAAGTATCTTCACATATATGTGTGTGTATATATATTTGTGAGGGTTCAGATATACTTTAAAGCTGAACTCATGCGTCTCAGTATACCGCGAGCTACATCTCCCTATATACTGAGCTTAGGGTGACGGGAAGACGCTAGTTTGTGTCCTCCCGTTACCCTAAGGAGAACTATGGGGAAAAGCCCTGACCCCCATACTTCTCCTTTAAATAAATACATGGGAGCTGATATATCTGTCAAAGGATCTGAATTTCTGTCCATCCAGCCCTGAGATTTACACTGAGCACATCCCTGCCTGGCAGGAGACCTGATTTCTCCCTGCTGCAGTTCAGTAACACTTACAGGTCTTGTCCCACCCCCAGCCTCTGATTGGACTGTAAAATGAGGAGCAGCAGAGTGATGAGCTAATCTTATGTCCCTTGTTAGCACAACAGCACTGATTGGCTCCTTGTGCTGCTTCTCCCTCCACCAATCTGAGCTCTGCTGTACAGGGGCTGCAAGAGGCTGGTACCAGGTCACATTGAGGTACTTATACTGCTAATAATAATGAATTGAGAGCTGCATTTATTTGCATTGGGAGCTCGATCGTATCTCCCCGAACAATTTAAATAAAAATGTACAATGTTAATGTTTGACTGAAGAGAATCATTCATTGTCCTTTCCATAGAACGTGGCTTCGCTCAGGGCCCATTCACACCACATCCAGATCATCTCCAGACTAGAACAGATTGTTTCCAGACCCAAAATGCATCCCAATGTATCTCTATGCTATTTCTTTTTTATTTATTACAGGTATTTATAGAGCGCCGACAATTTACCTAGCGCTTTACATAGTTGCACATTCACATCAGTCCCTACCCTCAAGGAGCTTACAATGTAAGGTCCCTATCTCACAGATGAGGGCCAATTTAGACAGGAGCCAACTAACCTTCCAGCATGTCTTTGGAGTGTGGGAGGAAACCGGAGTACCCGGAAGAAACCCAGCACAGGGAGAAGATGCAACCTCCTATGCAGATAGTGACCTGGCTGGCATTCAAACCGGGGACCTGCAGTGCTGCGAGGCAAAAGTGCTAACCACTATGCCGCTCTGGTCTGGTCTGGTCTGGTCTGGTCTGGTCTGGTCTGGTCTGGTCTGGTCTGGTCTGGTCTGGTCTGGTCTGGTCTGGTCTGGTC
>NW_017307955.1:67360-75328 GCF_000935625.1 Nanorana parkeri | reverse complement strand
TCTGGTCTGGTCTGGTCTGGTCTGGTCTGGTCTGGTCTGGTCTGGTCTGGTCTGGTCTGGTCTGGTCTGGTCTGGTCTGGTCTGGTCTGGTCTGGTCTGGTCTGGTCTGGTCTGGTCCGGTCCGGTCTGGTCCGGTCCGGTCCGGTCCGGTCCGGTCCAGAAAAATACTGCACGTCTCATTTTGTCTGGTCCGGAAAATGGTGTGAACCTTCCCTCATAGAGCAGCCCCTCCTAACCAGCTCTGTATACATCTACCGGACAGCGCGGTGCCAATTTAATTAAACTAGTCTCCATGGGTGGATTTAAACCAGATTAACTAGCGCATGACTACAAGCTTAACCTGCGGACACTTAGAGGAATGCGGAACCTACAGGGGATGGCGCTGAATGTATCAATCACTGATATGTCAATCAATATATGGATCAGATGAAGGTTACAGACGGCGGGAATAAGGAAGTTGTGAAAGGTGAAATATTTTCCCATGCACAGCTGATCGCCAGTCAGTAACCTATCGGAGATCCCTCATAGGGCCCCGGGCCCTATAGTTGTTGGCACGGCGGATTGGTAGCGTTTGTATTTGGATACCTATGTAGTGTGATTGTCACATCGTCTGCTTCCTCCGAGGATCAGTGACACAGTTTTTGTTCTCCTGAAACACAAAAATCTTCAGCTCACTTGTAGCCATGTGACAGCCCTAACCAATCAGGTGTTAGCGTTCACTCATTGGGAAGATGAGGTTCAATGTCATTGGATGAAACAGGCAACATACTGTGTTCACACAAGTTTCACCCGGGATTTATACATCTTTCCAACCAAGTGCAAGTAGAATCTGGTTGAAAGTTGCGTGAATCTCGTGTGAACCTATAGACTGACCTTTAAAAGTGTATCCTAACCCCAGGACCAAAAATGTCATGCAGTACATTGCAGCTAACCCAGGGGTGTCCTGAGGCCGGGTGTCACCCGGAGCAGCTACTGGGTGACACCCCGTCGTGACATCACCGCACATGCACGATGACGTCATCGCGCGTGCACGGTGAACTTATTGATACCTGCCGGCGGCCATCTTGGTGATGGAGCCAGCAGAGAGAGGAGGGGGACAGTCACCCGGCGGGATAAGGTATGCCACCGGGTCCCCTCCTCTCTCCCGAAATTGTTATGCGCATGGTCCACGACCAAGTGCCCGACTTCTCAGAGGGGGGTGACACCAAAATGACTGTCAGTCATTTTGGTGTCACCCCTCCATTGGTGTCACCCGGGGGCGGGCCGCACCCCCCTCACCCCGCTTGTGACGCCACTGAGCTAACCAATTTTGTGTGATTGTTGCATTAGCGGCGAACCTGCCAGTAACACACTTCCCGTCCTAGGGTGACAACTCTCACTCACCATCCTGTATGCATGGAGAAGCAGCGTTGTCACCCTTAGACGTGACTACAGAACACCTTCCCCTTCTTATTTCTATACCGTAGAGGGGATGTGTTCTGTAGTCTGCACAGACGACTGCATGAGATAACATTGCAGAGTGCAAATGACACAGGACAGCACTGGATTTCTGTCAGGATCAGAATTTCTTTTTTTTTAGTCAAACACACTGTACATATCAAAACACTCCCCGTGTCACAGCTAACAGACAATGGAGCAAATAAAAGACGTTCATTTACATACACTAAATCAGTTTATATAAAGGAGGCCCCCTTATTCCAATCACATATTTCATGGCGTAGGCGGGCGTTAGCAGCGTGCCAGTGAGTAAGTCAGCGCAGTTCTGCAGCTTAATCACATACGACACCCAGTCACTTTCATGCTTGACGTGAAATCTGCCGTCCCTCTCGGGGGATGGGAAATGCTGATTCATACTGGCAGATCTCCAAAGGAGAAGAGAAAATTCTTCTCTGTGATCTGCTGACCTTTCTGCAGGAGAACCGCGCTGAGAGCCGATCGCCAACACCGCAAATGTTCCATTTTAATTACCTTTAGTGCCTTTTCCTTCACTTTATAGCAGGTGAAGGAGACGAGCGTTAACGACCTTCACAGCAACATGAGAAATCTTAAAACAATAAACCAGAAATTTCTCCTCTTATATATTGTAACTTCTTCTACATACCTGAAAATCAGATTGTTCCTCAATTCACCACAGAGGGTGGAGCCAGTCCACCCAGAGCCGCCATTTATAGACCGGATACACCCTAAATATAGAGCCATTTATCCAACTGTCCATCCGGAGCCGCCATTTATAGACCGGATACACCCTAAATATAGAGCCATTTATCCAACTGTCCATCCGGAGCCGCCATTTATAGACCGGATACACCCTAAATATAGAGCCATTTATCCAACTGTCCATCCGGAGCCGCCATTTATAGACCGGATACACCCTAAATATAGAGCCATTTATCCAACTGTCCATCCGGAGCCGCCATTTATAGACCGGATACACCCTAAATATAGAGCCATTTATCCAACTGTCCATCCGGAGCCGCCATTTATAGACCGGATACACCCTAAATATAGAGCCATTTATCCAACTGTCCATCCGGAGCCGCCATTTATAGACCGGATACACCCTAAATATAGAGCCATTTATCCAACTGTCCATCCGGAGCCGCCATTTATAGACCGGATACACCCTAAATATAGAGCCATTTATCCAACTGTCCATCCGGAGCCGCCATTTATAGACCGGATACACCCTAAATATAGAGCCATTTATCCAACTGTCCATCCGGAGCCGCCATTTATAGACCGGATACACCCTAAATATAGAGCCATTTATCCAACTGTCCATCCGGAGCCGCCATTTATAGACCGGATACACCCTAAATATAGAGCCATTTATCCAACTGTCCATCCGGAGCCGCCATTTATAGACCGGATACACCCTAAATATAGAGCCATTTATCCAACTGTCCATCCGGAGCCGCCATTTATAGACCGGATACACCCTAAATATAGAGCCATTTATCCAACTGTCCATCCGGAGCCGCCATTTATAGACCGGATACACCCTAAATATAGAGCCATTTATCCAACTGTCCATCCGGAGCCGCCATTTATAGACCGGATACACCCTAAATATAGAGCCATTTATCCAACTGTCCATCCGGAGCCGCCATTTATAGACCGGATACACCCTAAATATAGAGCCATTTATCCAACTGTCCATCCGGAGCCGCCATTTATAGACCGGATACACCCTAAATATAGAGCCATTTATCCAACTGTCCATCCGGAGCCGCCATTTATAGACCGGATACACCCTAAATATAGAGCCATTTATCCAACTGTCCATCCGGAGCCGCCATTTATAGACCGGATACACCCTAAATATAGAGCCATTTATCCAACTGTCCATCCGGAGCCGCCATTTATAGACCGGATACACCCTAAATATAGAGCCATTTATCCAACTGTCCATCCGGAGCCGCCATTTATAGACCGGATACACCCTAAATATAGAGCCATTTATCCAACTGTCCATCCGGAGCCGCCATTTATAGACCGGATACACCCTAAATATAGAGCCATTTATCCAACTGTCCATCCGGAGCCGCCATTTATAGACCGGATACACCCTAAATATAGAGCCATTTATCCAACTGTCCATCCGGAGCCGCCATTTATAGACCGGATACACCCTAAATATAGAGCCATTTATCCAACTGTCCATCCGGAGCCGCCATTTATAGACCGGATACACCCTAAATATAGAGCCATTTATCCAACTGTCCATCCGGAGCCGCCATTTATAGACCGGATACACCCTAAATATAGAGCCATTTATCCAACTGTCCATCCGGAGCCGCCATTTATAGACCGGATACACCCTAAATATAGAGCCATTTATCCAACTGTCCATCCGGAGCCGCCATTTATAGACCGGATACACCCTAAATATAGAGCCATTTATCCAACTGTCCATCCGGAGCCGCCATTTATAGACCGGATACACCCTAAATATAGAGCCATTTATCCAACTGTCCATCCGGAGCCGCCATTTATAGACCGGATACACCCTAAATATAGAGCCATTTATCCAACTGTCCATCCGGAGCCGCCATTTATAGACCGGATACACCCTAAATATAGAGCCATTTATCCAACTGTCCATCCGGAGCCGCCATTTATAGACCGGATACACCCTAAATATAGAGCCATTTATCCAACTGTCCATCCGGAGCCGCCATTTATAGACCGGATACACCCTAAATATAGAGCCATTTATCCAACTGTCCATCCGGAGCCGCCATTTATAGACCGGATACACCCTAAATATAGAGCCATTTATCCAACTGTCCATCCGGAGCCGCCATTTATAGACCGGATACACCCTAAATATAGAGCCATTTATCCAACTGTCCATCCGGAGCCGCCATTTATAGACCGGATACACCCTAAATATAGAGCCATTTATCCAACTGTCCATCCGGAGCCGCCATTTATAGACCGGATACACCCTAAATATAGAGCCATTTATCCAACTGTCCATCCGGAGCCGCCATTTATAGACCGGATACACCCTAAATATAGAGCCATTTATCCAACTGTCCATCCGGAGCCGCCATTTATAGACCGGATACACCCTAAATATAGAGCCATTTATCCAACTGTCCATCCGGAGCCGCCATTTATAGACCGGATACACCCTAAATATAGAGCCATTTATCCAACTGTCCATCCGGAGCCGCCATTTATAGACCGGATACACCCTAAATATAGAGCCATTTATCCAACTGTCCATCCGGAGCCGCCATTTATAGACCGGATACACCCTAAATATAGAGCCATTTATCCAACTGTCCATCCGGAGCCGCCATTTATAGACCGGATACACCCTAAATATAGAGCCATTTATCCAACTGTCCATCCGGAGCCGCCATTTATAGACCGGATACACCCTAAATATAGAGCCATTTATCCAACTGTCCATCCGGAGCCGCCATTTATAGACCGGATACACCCTAAATATAGAGCCATTTATCCAACTGTCCATCCGGAGCCGCCATTTATAGACCGGATACACCCTAAATATAGAGCCATTTATCCAACTGTCCATCCGGAGCCGCCATTTATAGACCGGATACACCCTAAATATAGAGCCAT
The DNA here is from genome assembly GCF_000935625.1 of Nanorana parkeri. NCBI lineage: Eukaryota > Metazoa > Chordata > Amphibia > Anura > Dicroglossidae > Nanorana > Nanorana parkeri. Next base: position 70,231 of record NW_017307955.1, on the reverse strand, counting down.
TTATCCAACTGGCCCTCCAGAGCCGCCATTTATAGACCGGATACATCCTAAATATAGAGCCATTTATCCAACTGTCCATCGGGAGCCCAATATAATATATATATTTACTACCTGTTGATCGGGCCAGACGATCTGTTACTTTTCTGAGGACCACAATTGCTGCACATATACAAAGATTTGTATGAAATTCCTGGCTGGGAAGTGTTTACATGATGTGGTGACCCTCTTATGCACATAAAGAGATGAGGAACAGGACACGTGACAAGGATAAGGGAAGGGGAAATATTTGGCCATTCTGGAGCTGAATGTATCTTTATTTCTTCTTCCAGCAACCACATAATATCCTCCAGCGACGCCTGCTGGAATCAAACTTAACAAAACTGAGGAACAACCGGACGACGTGGACACCAAAGACCGACCACTCATCTCAGAGCAACAAACAGAGCCATGGGAAGGTAGCCACGCCCCGGAGGAGCGAGGAGGATGACGCCCTCTACGTCTGGGGCCAGGTATGGCACTTACAATAACATCATGCACAGCACATGGAGGGGCATTTATACTAGGGATGCACCGATACCACTTTTTTAAGACCGAGTACCAATACTTTTGATCAAGTACTCGCAGATACCAATTACCGATACTTTTTCTTAAAGGGACAGGTCACATTTTTTTCTAAAGCAATACAAACTAATGCTTTAAGGTCACTTTTTTAATATTATGATTCATGAGATGACGAGGGAGCCTGACGCCGGCTTCCAGGCCAATCAGAATGCCGGGCGCTGCGTCATTACACGCTACCTAGCTTCCTAATTGGCCGGGAAGTCGGCTCCATGCTCTCTCATCACAAGTGACGAGAGAGCATGGAGCCGTTTCCTGGCCAATCAGGAAACCGGGCAGCGTGTAATGATGCGCTGCCTGGCTTTCTGATACAGGAAGTACTCGTGCTAGGTATCGTAGCATTTGGGCGAGTACGAGTACCCAAATACTCGGTATCCGTGCATCCCTAATTTATACCAATCATTCCATTCCAGTGTGCAGATCATTAGAAAAACCTTTAGGTACCAACAGGCCCGGAGGAATTCCATACCCCTGCTGCCCCCCTACTCCCTGCTGCCCCGAGCAGCAGGGAGTAGAGGGGCAGCAGAGGGGCAGCAGGGGTGTGGAATTCCTATCTCCCAACGCCCGGGACATGCAGTTCCGGGCGCCAGGTGGGTAGTTGTTTTCTACATTTAGCCCGGCTTTGGGCAAGCAGAGCTCAATGTACAGCGGGGAAGGCGCAGCTTGTTTTGTACAGTTGATCTCGGCGATGCCCTGCATACAGGGGGGCGCATTGAGGAACCTGGGATTTGGGCAGCACAGAGAGTAAATCCAGCCCTGCGTACCACTATAAAGTATTTCTGATTGGAAAATGATTGGAAATCCATCCGGAAAGATGGGAACTCCTCAATCTGGCCACAGAGATTGTGCAGAGATCTCGCCAACAGAAGACATACAAGAAACCGTTCGGAGATTTAACCTCATAGCCTCAGCCAAACAATGAAACGTGAGCTTCGAGCTTTGTAACCCGAAGTGGTTTATAGGATCGTTGCCATGGCTGGCGGTGAGAAGTCATTGGAAAGCAGTCAAGTCTCTCTAGAGTTCAATCTACTATGCATATGTCTCTGCAGGAGGTAGCTGTAGGACATGTGTAGTGTTTTTGTGTGTTTAACAGCTCTATGGTTATTATATAGGAAATAAAAGGCGTCTAAATATATTCAATATACTGTGTGTTGTAACTCAATAGATCTGTCAGAATGTGATACAATGACTCTGAATGAAAACAAATGTATCAAAATATTATCTCTAAACCATGTTGACTCCAAGCCTTCCATCTTTAACCCCCTTCCACTCTTTGTTAAAGGAGAACTATGGGGTCAGTGCTTTTCCCCATAGTTCTCCTAAGGCTCACAGGAGCACACAAACTAGCGTCCTCCCGTCACCCAAAGCTCAGTGGCAGAGCCAGCTGTCAGTCACGCAGCTGGGCGGATCCAGACATAATTGTCGGGATCCGCTTCAGCTGCGGCGTCTTAGTATACCGTGAGCTGTAGCTCCCTATATACTGAGCCTAGGGTGACGTGAGGACGCTAGTTTGTGTCCTCCCGTTACCCTAAAGAGAACTATGAGGAAAAGCCTTAACCCCATAGTTTCCTTTAAGGCAATCAATGTTGTTTTACCCGTTATATTCTCACCCAGTCGCGTTACGCCCCTCTATGGTGTCCCAACTTACAGATCTATTCTCAGTTGTTCATTATTTAATACCTCTTGATGCTTACGAGTGTCGTTTATGCCTAAAAGGGGGCATACTCTGAATGTAAATGAAATGAATTAAATGAATGAAAGCAAGGGGAATGGGCGGGTGGGGACGTTCGTGACCCGCCGACGTGAATCCCCTGTGAGCCGTGCCGACTTTAAAGGCACAGGCTCCTCCCACAAATCCAGGCTAGCCTTCGGCCAGCCTTCAAACTTATCCCTATTTGCATTTGTGACCAAGAAAATTGCGGTATTATGCTTATTTGTTATGTCGAACTGTTCTCTCTCTCTTTTTTTTGTTGATGTATTGCCTGAAAATCTTAATAAAGAATTAGAGTTATAAAAAAAAATATATTATCTCGTTATTAGAGGATACAGTGAAAGACATTTCCTTTACAGACACATTCACAGTCATATAAAACACAACAATAGACATAAATAATCTAAAAAATAAAATACAAAGAATTCCTTCTACTTCGTGTTCCCTATTATGTGGGATCAATAGAAGAAATAGAACAAATTCTATATGTTCTATGTATTTGTTCAAATATCTCATTGTTGTGTGTGATTATGATTGTATTG